>NW_020291139.1:511902-607217 GCF_003184625.1 Aspergillus neoniger CBS 115656 | reverse complement strand
TTTTTTGGAATGTCGGGCCGCTTTAGGCAATGTTCTTCGATAGTAATAGTTGGGGCTGCCGTGATAACCTGAATCTGACGGTTTGGTTTCTCTGTCCTAGCTATTTGTCATTAGATATTTTTGTAAGACTTAATGCACTATGGATGGTATCGATGAGAGGAATAGAGTGGACATTAGTGCCACTAAATTGCAAGAAGTAGTGGTGATACTATATATTCTGAATGAAAAGCTTGGGGGTATGGAATTGGAACCGGATGTGCTGGTAGAATTTCATGCTAGCAATTCTAACACGCAATGAGCGAGAGCATAGTTCAAGGGGCAATATGTATATAATATATTAGTGGATCAAGTAATTCCAATTCAGAGTTGTAGTTGCTATAGGGGGACCGAGCAGATGTTGACATGTTTGTTTAGGGATGATTACTTGTGTAGGAGAGCTGCAGGTCTCTAGTTGAAGTATAATACGATTTTCTAGGTCTTACAGAAGGAAATATATACTAAGAGCATTTTATACCGATTCAGAGTTGAGTAAGACTATGGCAGCCCCTGTGACCGCTACTGATGATTGTGTTATATGGTTAAAAAGTAGGTCAAGTTTCACATGCTGGTATCGAGGAGATTATGAACAGTATAAATTTTGCTTTCATAAATCAAACTGTATATGGCTTGGCTGAGCTTGAAAGAGTATAGCCTCAATTTGCGCTCAGATTGGGGCATGTCACAGAATGCATTGTTTGCAGTCAAAAGTAATGGTGAAATAGCGGTCTTATGCTAACTGATCAGATAACGCTAATGCTGGCTGGGATGGCTGGCACCCATGCAAAAACATGAACATTCTCTAGTAAAGATGTCCATTGTAGATTCTTAGCATGTCAGTACGCCGATAGCATTCTCCGGGCCCAGCTTGTAGTCGTGATTGGTCTGATCAAACCATTGAAGTTATTTTGACTCGTTCTGGAATGCACCCACCCAACGGTATATATCCGGGTTGGGTTTCGTCAGATTAGGGGCATTTCAACAAATGAAGGACGTCACAGTATGCCCCTGGGCCCTTGAATATGATATCAGAAGCTTAGCACTTAACTGTGCGAGCTATCTCCGCAGCGCGGTCAATAAGGCTGAATGAGGGAAGTTCTGGAAGGGTAAACTCCTTGCATGGAGATTCTGTCACGATCCCGAATTAACAGTAATTAAAGTAGGCGCCATCCCCGCCCCCAATGACCCACTTACAAGGACTGATGGGGATCGACAGATCGCCTCGGCCGGAATGATAGAATTCTTACATAGTATGGAGTAGATTGTAGGTTACTAAGAGGTTGGCTTACAGGTTGAGTTGCTTGCACTTGCGCGAGTTTTGAGCCAAGATCCTCCTTCGCGTATTGTTCCTTGCTGGAGGTACCTTGCTTGATCGCAACGTGTGCGACGCTAAGTCGGTTAAATAATTCCAGAAACATTCAAGCGCGTATGCATTGATCTTCTTAATTTCGGGGATGCATGGGCTATTTTTAATTCCTGTAAGTTTGCAGGCCTAAGTATGAGCCTGCCAGATGTGCAGAGCCAAGAGCGACTGCCAACCTCAAAAGGGCGGTTAGTTGTCTCAGTGTGGGAGGCTGTCTGGCGGACTGAATGGATGGGATTGGACTGGAACGACCGCCAAAGTCAGACATGTAACGCCGCCGCCCAGCAGAGTGGAGGGGCGATTGAGACAGGCAGACATATTCCAGGTTTCATTCTGCGGTGCTGGTGGGCCAATTGGAAGGCCACGGATAACAGAAGGTGTGCTTCCCTGGTGCAACTAGAGAGAATCTGGATAAAGATTTTAAGAGTACGTAGTGATATGCCACCGTCTCGGTGGGTGAGATTCAAAGTCGTATTCTCGTATCTGGCCGTACCGGCCAGTCTTCCCACCGACTAAACCATTTTGGTGTATTCCGAGTAAAAATAGGAAATCAACGGCCGGGATAATCCACCCGGAAGTGAAAAGATAGTCAAGATAGTGTAAAAGTTATCAGAACTGCGGAGTGGCTTGCCTGGGCTGCCTGGCCCATTTTTTGGGCATGGATGATGTCGACGGCAGCCGATCTGTGCGAAGGGCTGAAGTTTGCTTGATTTCTTCCGATTGTGCAAGCAGGACGATCAGACGGGAAGAGATGGCTGGTGACATGGGATTTGCGACAGCGCATCCTAGTCGACAAGTCATCGCAGCCATCGCACACACACACACAACAAGTTCCATGCTTTTCTTAGTACCAAAATCATTTGCTTACTTTTTTTTGTTTCTGTTCTTCAGTGACCGCAGAGTATGTTTCCTTTTCCTTTCGGGTATGGTGCCTGAGACGGTGACAGATGGTCCATGGAAAGGAAGCCAACCAGAAAGAGTTCGCTGGGTGGCTGGGCCATCCCACAACGAGTGATTGGCCAGTAGGCAACGAGAAGAGGGGAAAGCTGCGTAACACTATCGGTGTTTTTATGCATTTGGTCTTTTTATTCTTTTTGTGTTCACCAGCCAAGATACGGTAACGAGGGTAATTCTATTTCCAGTCGAGCTGGTACTGGATTTACTTTTCCCGCTGCCTTGAACTTGGTGGGGAAATGCTGGGCATGACAGATGGAGAAGTGAAGATGAAAATGTTTTGAAGAATTGAATGCAATGCGTATTTGTCATTTGTTCTCTTAGAAATGAATTGACTTCCAGGAGAGAAACGGGAGGATGAAAAGTTGAAAGAGAAAAAAGAGGAAAGTTCCATGGGAAGAGGATCTCCGGACAGTGAACGGGCAAACATCAGGGAAAGTTTCCAGGCATCCGGTGATCGTCTAGATTCTTCTGGCCGAGTGGCTCTTGACTATAACGCCATCGTCCAACCCGAGCTGATAGGACGACTTGCAATCGTCCATCCATCGGTTCGAACAAGCGTTCCCCTCTTCATTGCGTGGCGCCTGTCGTCAATACCACCGGGCCCGTACAAGTCAAAAGGCCTCAATGGCCCTCCCCGATTCTCTCTAGTAGTAGTTCAGTACTTGTTGGGTTGCCGACTGCCACCTGCTTTTCTTTTTCACACGTTCGTTTGTACTTTCTCCTCTTCCATCTGCACGGTCGACTGGAGTGGTGCTTTCTTGCTTGCCTGCTTGCTCGCTCGCTTCCTACTACTTTCCATCTCCATCTTCATCTTTCCTACATAGTACCTACATTCTTCCCTACTAACCTACTGTCTTGGCATCTCTAGCTTGAGGCTATCGCATCTTCCTTACTGTTGATCACTTTGAGCGCACTGCGGATGGACCAACTTCTTGCAGTCACTATCGCTTAACCTACGGACGCTCTGGTCGGTCGATTTGATCGGACGATACACTACTACAAACAGCTGTGCTTCAAGCCTGCCACACTTCCCCACCTTCGGTGTCACTTTGATTATTCTTTTAAACGGCGTGGATCGTTGTGTGTAGAGACAAATTGCGGAGTTGATACTTCTTCCAACTTTGGGCGACATTTTCCACACTTTTCGGTGCTTTAGACTTTCCCCAGAATATTGGGACAGACATCAGACATCCGAGTGAATATCCGCTCGTGGATCCATCAAAAAAGCAGCCCCCCACGTTGCCTGCGCTGCTTAGTTTCGTTGGCTGCCTCCTGGCTGCATTCTGAAACCACGCTCCAAAAAGCCCGAGAATCATCGCGCGCGATCATCATACATTCCTTGGCGGTTTCCACACCGGATCGTGCTTGCGCTCCACAACGGGCGCCATAGCTTAGACAGCGTCCTGCGAAAACCTGCTCCAGCTGTTGGTTATCAGGCGCTAAGGTCGACGGGGTGATAAATAAAATGGCGACCTCCCAGCCGGCCGTGCCTCCTGGCAGGCAATCTCGTGGCTTCAGTTTGGGTGCAAAGTCGGATCGGTCGCAACGGTCCAGCAATTCCAGCAAAAGGCCCCAGATATCGGAATCCTCAGACGAGAAACATCGCCGCCAACTACATTCCAAAGCCGATCCCATGGTTGCTATGAGCGAAGCGCAACCTAGTACGTATCCGGAACACTCCCCCCTTATCTCTCTGCCTATTGCACTCCTGGATTTCGGCCTGCCATAACAAAACAGCCCAATCCTTCCATTCTCATTATGCTGCCTCCAATTTGCAACATTTACTTCCCACAAGCATACAAACTGACTCGTTTCCCCAGATTTGGTTGCTCTCGAGCAGTCGACGCTGGGTTCGTTACGGACCATGCAGCATAAAGATCAGTATGGAAATATTATCAGTTCGTATACCATGCTTCTTTGGTTGGACATATATCCTGAGTGACATCTTGCTGATTGCTCTCCTCTTCTCTCACAGCTGATCCCGATCTCTCTAACCCCACGCGCCCGCGGTTTGAACGTCCGCTTGAAACCATCCGATCTTTTGAGGCGGCAATTTATGGGACATACAGCAGTAGACCTGCTTCGTATGTAAGGACAGGTGAGTCACCCCTTACTCCGGTTTGCTCGACCCGGCGGTTGATTGACGATGCATTACAGAATCGACTCCTGCAACTCCGGGGCCAGACCACAGTCGGCGGGGAAGCTACTTTGGAGGTATTTCTCAATCCCACAAGTATTGCGATTTGGCATACAGTCAACATGTCCATTGTAATATTCGAGAGAGGACGGTTTGCTAACTAGAAGGTTTGGGTATAGCGCAAAACGGCCATTCGCACCGGGGCCACTATGATCAGGGCGGCCATTACAATGGTCGCGGAGCCTATTCGCGACCGGACAGCTATGTCGAGAATGGTAATGGCCAGTCTGACAACTATTACCCCTACAACCAAGGCGGCGGCCGACCGCGACCACGCCACCATGCACGGATGAACACCGACCAAAGTGGATATTCACAACACGGCTATCACAAATCATATGACAACATGACCGCAGCGTCTGGCTCGGGCTCTGGCAGCAACACCGACGCTTACGGCAACTCCACCGACCCTAGCTCTGTGAACAGCTCCATTGATCAGTTCCAACAGCAGCAACAACAGCAGCAGCAGATGGCCGAAAACTATGGGTTCCAAGGATTTGGTGCCGGGCCGAATCTGAACGGACAAGCTGGCGCTGGGGGACGGATCAACTTTGGCAGCAAACCGCCAGCGGCTGACCCCAACGCCGGTGGCCCTGTTGGCGGCGGTGCCGCCGTCGCTGCCACAGCCAACCGGCGCCATCTCCGCAAGGCTACGAATGACTCTGAAATGAGCAACGACTCGAAGAAAAAGGGCTGGTTCAAGCGTCGTTTCAGCAAGAACTAGTCGTCTGTGAGCCGGCTCCTCACATTTGCTTATCTTACTATTCGATGCGTGTTTTCTGATCCGATTTGTCTGGGTGTACTACCTCCGCGGCGTTCAAGAGTCATGTTCAAGCACAGCAACTGGGATTTCGGGACGGACTGTGTCGGGTTTGGATTCGATTGCAACTTTTATTTTACTCTTTCATCTTTGCATGCGGTTGACGAGACCAAGATACATGGATGCCTTTTTTTCTGTTCCTCCTTACCTTTTTCTTTCTCTGCCATGACAGTGCATGAGATACTAGCCAGTAAGATGTTGATTGATACGGGTGAAGTTGTGAGTAATGGTAGGGTAGTGTGACTGAACCAGGGTGATGAATACCTTCATACTTGCTGTCCAATACTGAATAGATATCCAGTAATGACCAGTGTATATCGGTCGTACTAGTCAGTCAAAACACTTCCAGTAATCTGAAGTAGCTATCTCCATTGAGAGAGAATAAAAGAAAAAGAGCCCCACATCATAGAAGAACCAAAAGAAAAGAAAGATGTATTACTTCTAGCGATCAAAGCATGAAACAAAAAAGCAACAGGGAATCTCAAATCAGACGCAACAACATAAGAATAGAACACCCTTCCCCACCCCATTACACTCCTCACCTCATCCTCCACCCCAAGCAACCATCCAATTCAATGTTGAAAGTGATCTACTTCCTCCCAAACAACTTATGCTTCAACTTATCCGCCAACCCCTCATGCGCAGGCCCCTTATGCTTCTTCTCCTCCTTTTCCTTCTTATGTTCTTCGTCGAGGTGCACGTTGCCTTGACCGCCGCGCTATCGCACCACCATCACCACTCATTAGCATTCATTCCCTGCATGAATTGATAGAGGAATAAATGAAAGGGATATAAACATACCCCAGTATGATAATCCCCATCGACAGACTGCCGAATCGCCAATTCGGGAACTATCTCCGCGTCGTGTGGGATCTTGGATGTTGGGCGCACGTGCGGGGAGCCGATGTTGCCGGCGCCGCCTCTCTTTAGAGTAAATTAGTTAGTATAGTGGTTGGTGGTTTGGGAGGTCGGATGGATTGATGTATGGTGGGGATGGCTTACGCCGGCTGAGTAGGCGCCGTCGCCTTGGTCACCGTAGATTCCTTCGCGGACTATGCCGCCGTCGACGTATCTTCATATTCATGTATATGATTAGTATTGGGGTTTTGTGGTGGTGGGGTGTTTGGGGGATGAGTGAATGGGTGTAGTGCATACTCGGTGGAGTCGGCGCCGATGTTTCCTTGGCCTGTTTTGTTTGGGGAGGGAATGTTAGAGATGGGTTAATGTAGTGGTTTGAGGGAGCTGGGATGCGCACCTCCACGGCCGTGCGACACAATAGGTTCGTGTTCGCCCATGGTGCAGTAGTTAGGGTAAGTAGTAGTTTTTGTTCGAGTGGTGTTGTCTATTGAATTGATGTAGTGATTCAATGCGATGATAAGAACGCTGTAGCCAAGAGTCTGCGACGAGCGTGTGTGTGCACCAAGTCTAGCCAGACAGTAATGAAAGTGGGAAAGAGAAAGAGTGCAAAGTGGCGGTTCCCGGGGATGGTTCGTATAGATATATTATGTACCACAGGGGTTAGTAGGGTGTAGCGTGACTACCTTAGCGCTTTTCTTGGGCGCAATCACTGCCACAGCGGGCCAAGCCAGAGGGTGCGCTCTGGAAGTCAAAGTTAAATTTGCCGGAAGTTCTAGTCTAGTAGCTAATTCAGTGAATATCATTATCGGGATAAATCTAGATGATTGTTATCGAAGGAACCAAAAGAAGGAAACGATCGGGACGGCATCCGATGACGTCGACGCGCCGATAAGATGCTTGTCCGGATTGGTCCGAGGCGTGACTAACGATTTTGGGGCCCGCCAATTGTTACTAAGAAATGAGTAGCTTCATGTTATCTCTACCAGTTAAGGGTTATCAGTTCAGCTGCTTTTATCACCGGCCTCGGCTCAGGGTTCAATTAAATGTGGTTCATGAAAAGACAAAAGTGGTTCACCATTGCACGAAGAAAACTAGTAAGTAAATTACCCACTCAATTAAATCGGAAGAAAGCTGCACGAAATCAGGTACGGTACAACCCCACACCCCGCCTCCATACTACGGCCACTGTATTCTACATTCTACAGAGTGTCCGGCCCTTCGTGTTAGACAAGGATCTAAGCTCCCGGCGGGACAATCCTTCCATATTACTTCTTCTCTGCAGGAGGGCCACCGCCAGTCGTGGGAAGACCCATGAAGATCTTGAACGAATCGTAACTGCAAAACGTCAGCCGCTGTCTATCGAGAGGGGCATACTGGAGATCTGAAGTAACACATACATCATCCACTGCAGTCCGGTCTAGAGGAGATAACAAGTCAGTCATGATCTGAGAAACATGTACCGATGCACTTACCAAGGTGCCGATCATGACGATACGGACGGGAAGACCGTTCCAGAGACCTCCAAAGCCAATGTCCTTGTAGATCCGGCTCATCGCTGCTCCAAATGCCTCTCCGGCCTGACGGTTCGCATTCAACTTACTGACCATGACATCTGCTGGGTGCGACACGACGGCGCAAAGGATACCAGCCAGGTAACCACCGGTGAAGGCAACGGCGGTCTGCGCACCCTTGTTGTAGTCAGACTTTTGGCCCGGCAGGGAGTTATAGATCATCTCGACAATCGTTTCGAAAGACGCAAACTTCATCATGGTGTAAGGGATCTGTCGACCCCAGAGAGGGTAGAGACCCTTGTACAGGCTGCTGCAGTCAGCTACTAGGGATCGACCGCTCGCATTAGCAGCACTTACCCGGCCACACCTTCCTTATTAACCACGCTAGAGATACCAGTAAATGTTGATCGAATATCAGGTGGGATAGTCGTCTGCATGCGCACCTTGACGGCCTCGAACGGACACAGGGCGACATCAGCGATAAGCTCCGCCGACGCACTGGCGGTCAAGTACAGAGAAGTCTTCCACCGTGCTGCGTTCTCAGCCCCGACAAGGTCGCTGTAAAACTTCTTGAAGAACTCATAACCACCATATTTGAACGCTCCTTGGGCCTTGTACTCAATTAGAGGGCGCAACACATGCGATCCAGTCTTGACTTACACTGTATCCAAAGAAAGTGGGACCCCAACCGGTGAAAACTCCGCGGAGACCCTCTGCACCGCGAATTGTACGGAATGCCTCTGCATTACTCTTGTACAGCAGAGGATCGACCTGACGGCGGCATTTGATCAAATCAAGAGGCGTCACAGCGGTGTGGGTGAGACCCTAGGACCAGCCAAGAATTAGTATTCATAGGCCACTATACAGCGTTCATTAGCAGAATGGAACATCCACTTACGCAAGCAAGCATTCCTCCAACCGTGCAAGCAGCATAGTACTTAGGAGTCCATGGCTCGATCTTGCCGGTCTTGGCTTGAGCTTTCTGACTCGCAACTTCGAACTCTCGGCTCGCTTCCTTAGCGATAGCATCGGCCTTCTTTTCGATGTCCTCGACAACGTTCCAGGCGGGGAACGGCTGGTGTCTCTTCAAGCCCGCAGCTTCCGGCTGTTGGGTCTGCTGAGACTGGCTCAGAGGGCTTTGGGAAGCGAAGGCGCGAGCGATATCCCCTCCAGAAGGAAACATGATGGGCACTTCTACCTATAATTGTTATTATCTGCGTTAAAGCGGTTCTAAATAGGTTGCGATAAAGTATAATGGCGGTATTGCATCGCGGTGGTTCCTTATCTATACAAGCGGGTCCACTTACAACACTATATCGGCAGTATAGTCGGACGGATGACGATGTATAGAACGGAGGTCCACACCTATTCTCGTCTCCTTCGATTGAAGAAATCGACGCAGAGTTCAGAAGACAGTCTGATTCCAACAAAAAAGGATTCTCCAGAGAGAGGAAGCCAAGGAACCTTCTGAGTGGTATCTGACAGTCGGTGATGGTGCCGCTGACGTCGCGTGATGGCACTAACCGCTTTCGGGGATCCCGCCAACTGGTTGATCTGAAGCGATGAAATTTAATCTGATTGGAGCAACCTCAACCTGTGCTTGATGCTTTTTGGGTGTAACTCAGTACTCCGGCTCTCTATTCCTCTGAAACACTTGATTACCGCGGAAAGTTGTGTCTAAACTACTGAACGCAACCCTCAAAAGCTATCTTGACAATTTCAAGGGTCTCCAATTGACCGTCCTCTCGGAACCTTCCCTCCCGTGCCCCTCATCGAGTCACTGCGGGATAAGTTGATCACCAACACTCCCACTACCACCACCGTCACCAACACAACCCCAACACACCAACGCAGCGAACATGGCCTCCTATATGAACGCCAGTGAGGCGCTGACCCAGCAACAACTCGCACAAAATGCAGAGCAACCCATCGCCCAGTCCGCATGGGCAAACAAATACCGCGGGGTGAGTCCGCTTGCTTCTTACCAGTGATGTTTCGCAAGAGTCAACAGAAACAAAATAACTAACATACCACCGGCATACTAGGCGACAGTAGAGGATCTGGACCCCAACCCAGCCCTATCCGTTTCCCCCGACGATCTGATCTCCACCGCCCTGATGGCCGCTTACGAACGTGACTACACACACCTGACCGTTACCTCCTCGACGAAACGCTCTCTGGTCGGATACCTGAGCATCCCCCGACTAAAGGAGCTCCTCAAGGACGGCACTGTTAAGGAAAACGACCCCGTCTCTGCCGCCATGCAGCGATTCAACCGCAAGAAGGGCACATACCAGGTCATCACGATGGAGACACCGCTGGAGGAGCTGGAGCAGTTCTTCGAGAGTGAAACCGGTCCTAACGGAGAGAAGAGGGCTAAGCAGGATTTCGCTGTAGTTACGGATGTGTCGCGCAAGTTCGTGCTGGGTGTTGCGACAAAGGCGGATTTGGCTGAGTTCGTGAAGCGGAGACCGAATTAAGTGGTTGCATGATTGCATATGATGGGTTTTCTGGGCTTCTTTTTTTTGTTCATACTTTGCATTATATAATGGAATGCTTGCTGCGGATCTGCTGTTGATGTCGTGCATCTCAAGGCGCAGATATGTAATTTGAATTGAACATATTACTCGCCAGGATGGCTCATCTTAATGTTGAAATCAGATTGGAGGCATTCACTCAGGCTGTGTATTATCTGCCTTATTGTTGGCATGGTATGCCTTGAGGTAACCGTGACCAATCACACACCCAGGAACCCGAAAGGTATCATAACACTCAGAGTATTTCCCTAAACCATTACATACATACTATCCCGACATAGCTTTCAAGACAAACGATACGACAAGTACATACCTAGCATGCGAAAACAGAGCGATCCATGAACGCCATCTCTGCAATACAGGGCCCCCAGAGCCAGGAATAAAATGAAAGGAAAACAACAAAGACAACAAGACAGAGTGGCTGTACCATTTACTGTGCCTTTTTCTCCTTATACTTGGCGTCAGCTTCCCTCTCCGCCTGATCATCCTTCCACGCAACATAAATGTATGCGACGAGAACTACGTTAGCCATGATGGCGGCCACAATGCCGCCGACTGTGGGGCTTGCTATTCCAAAGTGTTAATCGACATGAAGATAGTTAGTAACTGGAGTGTAAATGGGATTCTCACCTCCAAAGTCTACCGTAACAAAGTACATCCCGATAGGAATGACGACCATGGCGAAGGAAAATCCGAGAAGTTTCATGATAACATTTCTGAAGGTGATGTGTTAGTTAGAGTTAGGGAGGGGGTGGTATGTACGTAATATGTATTGATAAGGTGTATGCGTTCGTTGGGCTGAACCGGTAGTTCAGGATAGCCGCCATGTGGCCTAGTGTTCGTTGGTGAGGGACGAATGAGATGCACCTACGTGGGAACGGCAGGGGTCACATCTGAGTCAGAGGGCTTTGGAGAGCCCGAAGATGCGACAACATCCTTGGGAGAAGGAGATTTCTCTGCGGAGCGACGAGTGGCCATGTTGATGATGGTAGTTGGTTGTGGTGTTGACAGGTTTGATGTTGGGTGTTGATTTTCCGGGGACTAATGCGTGAAAGCCGGAGGATGATCGACAAAAAGGGTTCAGGATATAATTGGTGATAACAAGTACAGCTTCTCCTATCCTATTTAAAGAGTATACAGTATCCTTTCGAGTACACTGTTCGTCTGGATGGGATTTGAAATAAGTAGAGAGACATGGATTATTTTATACAGCGGATGATTTCATTCCGGAGTTCAGGCAATACCGGCCTCTGATTGGTCCATTTACAAGAGGGGACATCTGGCTGCGTTTTTAGTGACAAAAGAAAAGGCAAAGACGGTGGAAAGAGGATCGCCTTAGTGAAGAGACCAGCCTTGTACCGGTGAATCATATAAAGAGGGAGCTCTGATCCCCCCGATCAAGAGGGGGTTGGCGTCCAACTGCCATCCTCGGCTTTAATTGAAGCGCCAGATCACGTGACCCCAGCGCGTCCCGGGCGCGTTTTGCGGAGAAAATCCCAGGCGGTCGATTTATCGTTTCGCCTCGAGAGGATCCCCGATCGATCTTGACATCTTCCTTTCAAGTTCCCCCAATTCGGTGCTCCCCTTTGGCTCTTGCCCCGGGGCATGACGCCATCCTCTCGTCTGCCTTTCTCCCTTTGATAATCTTGAGTCACCGACCATGGAAGACACTGTCCCTGATACGCCCGTGAGCGACAAGAAAGTCGTTCACAGTACCCCAACCAAGGATGATGCAGCAGAATATGAGACGGTTGCCACCGTGCCTGTCAGCCATCTCCAGCCACTCGCAACTCAATCCTTGACCCCTGCCACCCAGCGCTACACTCAGCCTACGCAAGTGTTGGACGTTCCCTACTCCGGAAAGAACAATTCCTTCGTTCAGGTCGCCGCATCCTCTCCTCCAGGTCCGAATTCCTCCCCCTCTCATCCTACTCCGAACGGCGGTCGTCTTTCCAGTGCCATGGCCCCGGCTGGCACCAGCTTTCGCCCTCCTGTCGGTCCGGCTAAGCGTGCGCCCATAATAGACCTCGAAGATGACGGCCCGACCTATCGCGGCGGCTCGTCTGATGATGACGACCGAGCGTCGAGAAGCATAGATATTAAACCCTCTTTGTTCGCCAAATCGTCGCGCAGCCCTGAAAAGGTCGCGGAGTCTCCGATGGATCGGTTCAAGCAGATCACCACATCCGCAGTCTTCAATCCTTCTAGTGCGAAGCGCCCGGCAGCTCAAATGGACCCCGCTCCCAGAGGCACGGCCGTGAAGAAGGTTCGACAGGATGGCCCCTCGCGTGCCCAGCCTGTGGGTACGAATGTTTCTTCGCTGCAGGACATAGATGACTATCAAGTTAGAGTCAAGGTGGAAAGGATGTTGAAGGTCATGCCGCAGAAGTCTGTGCATGCATGCATGCAGGCGCTTCTCTCAAAACGTGGGAACTACGAGGCTGCCCTGGAGCACCTGGCTGATACGGAGAAGGCTGAATCTTCCGAGGACGAGCTGATTGCGAGCAAGCGGGCCTCCCCTGTTGCGCCTGCGAAGCAGCAGATTAAGGCGCGCGGAACCATTCAAGACAAGTGGTCTGCCATGAACATGCAGAGGACATTGTCGGCCCAGAAGCAGCAATCGCAACCGTCACAACCAGCGGAAGAGGACGCGAAACCGCGCAGGCGCTTAATGAGAGGGCCCAAGTCTCGGGCGTCTTCCCCTAGTCCGGTTCGTTCTGTGCCTCGTGCTGAGACGCCGCCCAAGAAGACTGGCCGTCTAGTCCAAGGGCGAAAGCCTGCATCCCCTCAACGCTCCGAGTCCCCTGAGGCTATGATAATATCAGATGAGGATTCCGATTCCGGCGTGGAGGAACCAGCAGGGGATGGTCAAGTGGAGACAAGAGTCTTGAACTTCTTCAACAAATGCAGTGTCCTGGACCTTGCCGACATCGCCGCAATCACTGAAGACGTTGCGAAGCACGTCATATCCTTCCGACCATTCTCATCGCTAGACCGTGCCCGTGCTGTTCCTCCCCCGGCGAAGGAAGAGACGAAGCCCAAGGGCGGCCGTGGCCGTAAAACGCCTAAGCCGATCGGCGACAAGATTGTCGACAAGTGCATTGATATGTGGGTTGGGTACGAGGCGGTGGATTCTTTGGTTGCAAAATGTGAAGCGCTCGGCAAGCCAGTCGCGGCGGAGATGAAGAGATGGGGTGTGGACATCTTCGGAAAGAAGGAGGGAGAACTGGAGCTGGTATCCATCAATCCCAGAGATGCCCACTCTCAGTCTCATGATTCCGGGATAGGAACACCCGCTAGCCAGCGCTCGGATGAGGATAGTGATGGTCCCGCGCCTGGACCGCGCAAAGGCCGTTTCATCTCTCAGCCCGGGATCATGCGCGATGATTTGAAGATGAAAGATTACCAGATCGTAGGCATCAATTGGCTGTCCCTCCTGTTTGAGAATCAGTTGAGTTGCATCCTGGCCGATGACATGGGTCTTGGAAAGACCTGCCAGGTCATTGCCTTCTTGGCGCACTTGTTCGAGAAGGGAATCAAGGGTCCTCATCTCGTTGTTGTGCCCTCGTCTACGATCGAAAATTGGCTCAGAGAGTTCTCGAAGTTCTGTCCCACGCTCTCCGTCATGCCTTACTACGCTGGTCAGGCAGAGCGGGCAGTCATCCGAGAGACGATTGAAGACAACCGAGATAGTATCAACGTTATCATCACCACTTACACCATCGCTAAGGGCAAGGTGGATGCCCACTTCCTCCGCAACATGGACTTCTGTGTCTGCGTCTACGATGAGGGACACATGCTGAAGAGTAGCACATCGGTGCTCTACGAGAAGCTTATCAGGATCCCTGCCCGTTTCAGACTTCTGTTGACAGGTACGCCGTTGCAGAACAATCTGCAGGAGTTAGCCTCGTTGCTGGGCTTCATCCTTCCGAAGGTGTTCCAGGAACGCAAGGAGGAGCTTCAGTACATCTTTGCGAACAAAGCAAAGACCGTGGATGAATCGCATTCGGCTCTCCTTTCCGCGCAACGGATTGAACGCGCAAAGTCTATGCTAAAGCCTTTCGTCTTGCGACGTAAGAAGCACCAAGTCATTGACTTGCCTGCAAAGATCTCACATGTTGAGTACTGCGAGATGAACCTTGCGCAACGCGAAATCTATGAGCATGAGAAAGAAGAGGTCCGCAAACTGTTGGCTGACCGAGCCGCTGGAAAGAAGACTGGTAACAAGTCCGCCAACATTCTGATGAAGCTCCGACAAGCCGCCATCCATCCCCTGCTATACAGGCGCCACTATGATAACTCAACTCTGAGCCGCATGGCCAAGGCGTGTCTCAAGGAGGAGCAATGGTCTCTATCAAACCCGGATATCATCTACGAGGAACTCCAAGCATACAACGACTTCGAGTGCCACACCATGTGCGTGGACCACCCTCACTCTCTGGGCAGGTTCGCTCTGAAGAACAACGAATGGATGGACTCCGGCAAAGTAGACAAACTTTGCGATCTTCTGAAGCGGTTCAAGGAGAACGGCGACCGTGCTTTGGTCTTCTCTCAGTTCACACTAGTCATGGATATCCTCGAACACGTCCTCGAAAATCAGCACATCGGCTTCGTTCGACTGGACGGCAGGACAAACGTCGAAGATCGCCAGTCCATCCTGGACGCGTTCCACGAGCGCACCGAAATCCCCGTCTTCCTCCTTTCCACCAAAGCCGGTGGTGCAGGCATTAACTTGGCCTGCGCCAACAAAGTCATCATCTTCGACTCCAGTTTCAACCCCCAGGAGGACGTCCAGGCCGAGAACCGTGCCCACCGCGTCGGCCAAACTCGCGAAGTGGAAGTCATTCGCCTTGTGACAAAGGGAACCATTGAAGAGCAAATCTACGCTCTCGGACAGACCAAGCTTGCGCTCGACCAAGCCGTGGCCGGTGAAGAAGGCGCCGAGTCCAAGAAGGCCGAAGACGCAGGCATGAAAGTGGTTGAAGATATGGTTCTTGCGGACATGCAGCACGATAAATCCGATGACGCATAAACGTGACACATTATTTTGTACTCTTGCTACTATATGCTATATGGTAGCTTAAAACATGTATCGGGCGCAATTTTGTTTCATTCTAACTTCTGTCTTGTTTCATCCAACCTACAACTTATGTTCTCCATCCCTCCGTCTAATACACGATACACCAGCGATTGATAAACCCATGCTTGCTCGCATGTGACCGTTACCTTGTGTTTCCCTGCGGTTTTTTCCACCTACCTATCTACCTAACACATACACACCCTTACATTACAGCATCACCACAGAGAGTGGCAGTGCTTACACACACATACATACCTACACAACGCGGAGAAGATACTGGAGAGTTGTTTTGCTAGTAGTTCAGTTTCACCGAACATTTCGGTTTGTTGAGGAAATGGGGGTACAATTGGGTCTTGGTTTCTCTTGTTCTTTTCTTCTACTGTTCGATAATAGAAAAGGAGTTGGGGATTTTTCTTGTGTCTTTACTTTCTTCCCGTGTCTCGGTGGTTGGTTTCAATACGCATACTACTACATACTACATATATAGGTGGGCGTTGATACTAGTAATATATCGATTGATTGATTAATCGATAAGTGGAATCACTGTGTAATTGACTTGTCTCGTTTTATGCCTTTCTGGGATGGCGTGTATTGCCAGTAACCGTGTCTGTGATGACTATAATACAATTAGGCGCGACTAATGGCTGACACCTCCTGCTAGTAGATACAACTATTTGGATTCGTATATATTCGTGTAGTACTATGTATGTATAATCCCTAGAACACGAGAGCCTCTATTAACAACACACCGTGGGAATCTAATTGAAATGCAGCAAATGGGGGAACCGATATACAACACCAGATAATGCGATAGTAGCTTGGAAACCAAAAAAGACAGGGAAAGAAAGGCAAGGCAAGGAAGCAAGGGATGCAGAGGCATCAGGTTGAGTTAAGCTGTCAGCTCCTGCTTTTGGGGCGCAGCATCAGGAACCGGAACAGAGACATCAGCCTGGGTCTCCGCCTCAGCCTTGGTCTTTGTAGGAGCTGGGATGGAGTTGGTGCGAATGGGTCCGCCTGCGCTGACTGTAGGGGAGGTAGACTTGACGCGAGAGGCACCGCCAGCAGCCCGTGCGGATTCGTTGTTCTCCATGGCGTTCTGGACAGCCTTGGTGCGGGTGTGTTCGGGCTGGAGGTCTTTGATGGTAACGGACTTGTCGGTGAGGTTGAGTATGTCGTCCACCTGCATGGCGAGGGGAAGGAGGTCCTCGAATCCGAGGGCATGGCATGTGTCGGCGTAGGATCTGGCTGCCTTAGCGTTCTTGCCTTCCTGGAGCTTGCCGGGGACGAGGATGTTGAGGAGATATTTGGAGTTGCCGAAGCGGTTCTCGGACTCGAGACAGAATTTGATGTATTCGTGGACTACCTCCTTCCAAGGGAGAAGGCCGCCCTCAGCTTCGGTACGGAAGCAGGATGGGTTTGCTTCTGCGGATGTGGCGATCATGGCGCCGTCGACGCCGAATTCTTTCATCAAGGCGTGGCCTTCGTCTTTGGAGGTTACATCACCGTTGATAACGCATGCGACACCAGCCTCATGACAGATGTCGGCAATCATGCGCACCTGATCACGGATAGCGCGTTCACGGGGCCTCATGGGAGGTGTCCGACAATGCACAGTCAAGCCTGTAATGCCTGTCTTCACGAGCCGCGACACCAAAGCCCTCGTCTCTTCCGGATCTTTCAAGATGCGGATCTTCACCGAGATACCGATCTGAAACGGCGTCCCGACCTCCTTCACCAGAGCTTCCAGAATCGCAACCAACTTATCCGGTGTCTTGAGAAGCGCAGCACCCATACCGCCGCTCGTGCTGAAGGGCTTCGGACATCCTGAGTTCACGTCGATACCGGCGACATCGCCCGCAACGAGTTTGGCTGCTTCGACGGCGATTTCAGGCGTGGCAGTGCCAATCTGGTAGATGAGTTTGCCCTTCTCGCGGACGGGGTCGAGACGGTAGATCACGGATTCCTGGCCTGCCTTTTCAGTGCGGCCGCCGTTGGAGGGCATGCGGGTGAATTCGATGGTGCCGTTGCGGGGGTTCACGCGGCGGACGGCGCCTGCCATGGCCCGATCGATGGTTTCGGGGCCCCAAACGAGATCAGCGCCGTACTTGAGGGCGATGAGGCGGGAGGGCAATTCGCCGGAGCGCACCATGGGGGCCAGGACTACTTTGCCACGGTAGTCGACCCCGTTGGCGGGGATGGGGACGCGGGGAGGAGTGGTGATAGAGGCCATTGCGGTGCGGAGGAATCTTAGCATAGCATTATCGGGTTAACGGGAGTAAGGATAGTGTAGTGTGGGAGATGAACGAGCTGTGTGAGCGGTATGAGCCCGTAGGAGTGTATTAGAGTGATACTATGAATCGAGTCGCATCCAAGATCGCTGATGGATCAAAGCCGGTGGAGGCGGAGACGAAAAATGCCGAGTCACGTGGCGATACCCGATAACTTTTTTTCTTCCCCTGCCAAGTCATGTGATCTTTACCAGAGCACTACGGGGAACAGATGGGAGGGGAGTGTAGAGGCGATGGCAGGAAAGGGCGCCTTGTTCAAGGTTTATGAGGCTCACTATCAGCTTGTGATAGGGATATACTATAATAGAGATAAACACAAAATGCCAATTACGCCATGGTTTACTCCATACGCTATAGGTCGATATCATGTGACCTACATTGAAAGGGTTTGATCACCTTTGCAGTGGAGATAACTGCAATATTACCCCTTTAGGAAGGGGCCACAACCTCATTGCGGTCCCTGGTAGTGTAGACTGAGCTCTAGATTTATCCATGGCTCTGATTGTTCCTGTCACTTCTGATCACATGGGGATTTGCCTGATCGGTTCTGGTAAGGTTACAATGGATTGTTACTTCGCATGTCTTCTCTCCGTCCGGGTACCTGCCAAGCCGTGAACATGACAGGTGTTCAAGCTCGCAGAGATATGCTGAATGTCGACTGCAGTGACAGATTTGACAGATTCGACTGCTTTAATAGACGATACTGCATACACTCTGTGTGTGGCAGCAGTGTAGTGGAAGGTGATCTACAGCCTGGAGAGTATAAACTGCACAACCTCAGTCATCAACTTTGGCTACAGTACCAGTCAGTCCATCGCAAGGTCTCCGGTTGGCTACTGGATTCTTGGGACCACGAATGTCGCAATATCCCACCAGTCAGACCATTCAGGGACAGCACAAGCCAGGCCTGTGGAACGCCATCAGTGGTGGAGACCCATCCAGGACCAGTCATTCTGCGGCGAAAGTCTCAGAGTTGGTGGGCATCCAGCCAGGTATGGAGGGTGGGAGCAGGTTGATGACTAGTTGGAACTAGAGTTGGAAAGAGTACGTATATTGCCTGCTCATGTATGACTTGGAGAAGGGGTGTGAATAGCTTCCTCTTCGCTATAGCCATCAGATACTTCGTACTGAAGACACACTTAGGGACGGGCTGAACAGATAGTAGTCCAGAATTATTACATGAGGAAAAAGAAGAAAAAGGAATAGTAGAACCCGAGGCTGGGTCTTTTTTCCCGACCGATTTTCCTTCCCGACCGTGGCAGTTCCATCGATTCCCATCCCTTTTATACCTCGCCGTGGACAACGAGCACGAATTCCCACTCTGTCCGGTTGTCAATTGAACCAATTCAACACGGGCATAGCCTTAAAGCCATTTTCAATGTTCCCGGGGGTCCGTAGGGTATCCAAGGGAGTCCAAATTGGAGGCCGCGCATTGAATTCGAATCCATTGAGCCGGCCACCCACCGCCTGTCCGATCCTCACGCGTACTGGCTGTTCGCCCGTCCTTCGCACATCCGCAACGCTGGCTCCCCCCACCAAGCAAGCCCCCCCTCCTCCTCCCTCTCTCTCTTCCTCTCCCTCCCCTCCTCTTTCTTCCTCTTCTTCTCTTTCCGCTTCAGCTTTGTCTCCCTCTTCCTCCTCTCGAGTTGATCGTTCGGTTTCGTCCGCTTCATCTCGTGCTGCCCTTTTATCCAAACACTTTTCCACCTCCGCTGCCCCGCCGCAATCGCCCACCATGTCCTACACCGTCCGCAAGATCGGCCAGGCCAACACCCTGGAGCACCGTGTTTACATTGAGAAGGATGGCCAGCCCGTCTCTCCCTTCCACGACATCCCCCTCTATGCCAACGAGCAGCAGACCATCCTCAACATGGTCGTTGAGATCCCCCGCTGGACCAACGCCAAGCAGGAGGTACGGACGCCACAATATACACACAACAACCCCCCTTGCAAGTGGGGGGCTACGCTGTAGCTTGACGTCGGTATACTGATTTTGCGACCCAGATCTCCAAGGAGGAGTTCCTCAACCCCATCAAGCAGGATGTGAAGAAGGGCAAGCTCCGCTACGTCCGCAACTGCTTCCCCCACAAGGGTTACCTCTGGAACTACGGTGCCTTCCCCCAGGTATGTAAAAGAACGCCACGTCAAATTTTGTACCACCCCGCACTGACCTTTTACATAGACCTGGGAAGACCCCAACACCGTCCACCCCGAGACCAAGGCCAAGGGTGACAACGACCCGCTCGACGTTTGCGAGATCGGTGAGCTCGTCGGCTACCCCGGTCAGGTCAAGCAGGTTAAGGTCCTCGGTGTGATGGCTCTTCTCGACGAGGAGGAGACCGACTGGAAGGTCATTGTCATCGACGTCAACGACCCCCTGGCTCCTAAGCTCAACGACGTCGAGGATGTTGAGCGCCACCTCCCTGGCCTCCTCCGCGCCACCAACGAGTGGTTCCGTATCTACAAGATCCCCGACGGAAAGCCCGAGAACCAGTTCGCTTTCTCCGGCGAGTGCAAGAACAAGAAGTACGTGCTGACGGTGCCTTATGATATGTATCCAGGCTAACAGTTCAACCCATAGGTACGCTCTCGATGTCATCCGCGAGTGCGCTGACGCCTGGGAGAAGCTCATCTCCGGCAAGTCTCCTCGTGGTGAGATCAGCGTGTAAGTATCCTTGAGTCCTGACCTAGGAAGATAATATACTAATTGCATGTAGTGCTACCACCACCGTTGAGGGTGCCGAGCGTGCTGACGCTGCTCAGCTCGCTGCCATCCCCAAGGGCGAGAACCTCCCCCCTGCCCCCATCGACGGCAGCGTCGACAAGTGGTTCTTCATCTCCGGTGCCGCTGTCTAAATGTACCTATATAACAAAATTTAAATACCACAATACCACATTCCCAAGAGGAAGTTTTACAGAAGTGCAATATTGGTCTCTTCATCGTAGTTTATCGTAATTATAGTCAGACAAATTTGATACCGTATTCGGCCAACATGTAAGCGCTCTTCGGCTCTTCTAAACTACTACCAAAGGACAGCGGGTGGGCCCAGCACTAAAGAAATGGAGTATCACTCAATGGCTAATATATACACATACACATACAGAACATGATAGTACAAAGTACAGACAGACCGACATGATCACCGGTTCGGTCCTGAAGACCCCCAAGTCATACCGCGCAACCTTTCACCTAATCCCGAGTAGACAGGACAAGTGAAGTCTCCGCGCCACGACGACAAACCTCATTTCATGCCGATGCAAGCACACCACTCAATCCATGCAAACCCCATAGAACAAACATCAAAAACATAAAGAAACTCTAAGACTTCAGCGCCTCCTCACGCTCAATAGCTCTCCCAACACGAGCAATCTCCTCAACCACATCCCCAATCTTCATCTGGCGCTTTCCAACCTCAATCTTCAACTCCTTGCCATTCTTGAACCCTATCGTCAACTCGGGCTCTTGCGTCGACGACCGCGGCAGCTGAGTGACCTTGATGTCGATATGGCCGGGGCTGGAGGCCGGCGTGGTCGTGGGATTGCGGAGGAGAGAGAGGATGAGTCTGCAGGGGCGGGCGGAGCGAAGGAAAGGGTTGAAGGTAGTGCGGAAGGTGGAGATTGTTGAGAGAGGGATGGTCATTTTGGCGGTGGTTTTGTTGTAGGGTTGGAGGGTCTTCTTTTTTTTGAATTGTTAGTTTATATGGTGTTTGATGGGGGTTGGGAGACGTACTTTGTAGGTGTTGGGAGATGTAGAAAGGTGGTATGTGTTCTATGAGTCAAGGCAATTGAACTTGACTATGTGATTGAGGTAATTGCGTGGTGTGGTGTATGATTTCTGGGGAATCGAGCGGAGAAAATAATCACCCTTCACGGATAACTTCAACTATCTTCAAATCCGTCCGCTCTCCGGGATGCGCAGCGCGGTCGGTCGGTCGCTGGGTGGTGTTTGTCTCATATGCAAACATGTGCTGTGGTACGGGAGGTAGATCGGCGGCGGCGGCGGCCTCAGGAACGGGCGCGATGACGCTGTAAAGTAAGTTGCGGACACATTGGCCATCTCCGCCTCTTTCCCCTCTCTTCAATCTCAATCTCACCTGCTTTTTCTATTTCGGTTTCTTGATTTGTTTGGGGATTAGGCTTTTGTGGATGCTGTAGTGAGGCGCTTTTTTGTATAATCATTGTACTTTTCCTGCGATATTTACTACTACTTTTACTTCATCGCACACGCAAAATGTCCGGCATCACCGATCTACAAGCTCGCTTGAAAGAGCTCTCCACAGCTCTGTCTCATATACATCCCCTGGTTTCTCGGTTAAAGGGCTTCACGACTGCGGTTGGACAGGGAGATCAGCCTAGACTGGAACTAGGGACGGAAATCCATACTCGACTGAAAGAAGCGGAGGAGCAATTGGAGTTGCTGAAGGTCGAGGTTGAGGCTCTGGAGACTGCAGCGGATACGCGGCGCAAGGGTGTGGATAATGAGAAGGAGTCGGAGAGGGAACGGGTTATTGCTTTGGCGGGACGACTGGCGGACGATTTGAAGAGGTAGGTGGAGTGAATTATTGTTCTGTGTCTGTTCTTGATGGATGATATACTAATACGTGTGCTATGTCTATGACAGAACGAGAGGAGACTTCCGGAACGCACAATTACAAGCGAAACGGAACGCTGAAGTTGCTCGACGGAAAGAGCGAGAGCTACTGTTTACGAGATCACAAAGTGCGGAGAGGAAGAAGCAGTCGAGTGAGAAGTTGACGCAGGATGATATTGTTATGAATGCTTCGAATGATGTTACGGCTGCGCTGAGGCGGACGCATCAGCTGATGCAGGCGGAGCTGTCGCGGAGTCAGTTTGCGCAGGAGACGTTAGGTTTGTGCTGGTTTATCATAAAGACTTGTTGTGGTAATGGCTAACAATGTTGGGTTAGAACAATCGACTGCTGCGCTTTCCTCGCTGTCAGAATCTTATACAGATCTCGATTCTCTAATTTCGTCGTCGCGCAACCTCATTGGGTCTTTGCTCCGCTCGCAAAAGTCGGATACGTGGTACCTTGAGACGGCTTTCTACATATTGGTGGGCACCATTATTTGGCTTGTCTTTAGGCGGATACTATACGGTCCCTTGTGGTGGCTTGTCTGGCTGCCTATCAGGTTGTTCGCGAGGTTTACATTTGCTATTTTGGGCGTCGTTGGGATTACTAGTAAGGCTGTTCAGTCTTCTGAACCTAGTACAATGCTCGAGTATGTGCCGCAAGAGACCCCAGTAGTTGAGCAGAAGGTGGAGCCGAACGTTCAAAGCGCTGAGGGCGAAGCGGTATGGGATCAAGTTCCGGTTGCGGATGAGGCAGAGGAGGACCGCTTAATCGATGAGATCGGCAAAATGGTGGAAGAAAGCGAGGAGCAAGAGGAGACCAACATTGACGACATCTCTGAAGAGGAAAGGCAAAGGCAGGCGGAGTTGCCCCGGAATCCAAAGAAGAGGATGTTTGAAGCGACGGATGTACCACAGCAGAAGGACGAACTATAGATAGAAAGTAATGTGTGATGATGACTGTCAAGCGCAGAAGCGTACTTGCTCATTAGCTTCTTACAGCGAGCTCAATTGCCTATTTGAATCTAGATCCCTCTATAGATAGTAGATCACTGCCTCGGCCTCAAGCGAACAATAAATGGCTTGGCGCCATCGCGTATCACGTGGAGACGCGTCCCGACACGCTTTCCGCCCGTGTGCCAGAGCTCCGACAGCAGCTTCCGCTATACCATTAATCAATCAATCGCAGTGCTGAAGTCTGGTACTTACTCTCAAAGCCATGGCTGCGAACTTCTTCAACAACAAGGCCCGCGCTGCGGCAGCAGCAGCGAACCCTTCGAAACCGAAGCCCACAGATAGCAAGGAAGAACAAGCCAAGCAACAACCATGGGTTGAGAAATAGTATGCCACCTACTGGACCAGACATATAGCACTCGAGCTGACATCTACAAAGCCGTCCGAAAACCCTCGATGATGTCGCCGCTCAAGATCACACAACAAAAGTCCTCCAACGAACACTCCAAGCCTCCAACGTACGAAATAGATCCCATCGTCAGTGAGAAACGACACCCTGCTAACGAGAATCCAGCTCCCCCATATGCTCTTCTACGGACCGCCAGGTACCGGTAAAACATCTACCATCCTCGCCCTCGCCAAATCCCTCTTCGGACCATCCCTCTACCGCTCGCGCATTCTCGAACTGAACGCCTCCGACGAACGTGGTATCGGTATCGTGCGTGATAAGATCAAGAACTTTGCCCGTGCGCAACTCACACACTCTACGGGGTTGGGCGAGGAATACTTGGCGCAATACCCGTGCCCGCCGTTTAAGATTATTATTCTCGATGAGGCGGACAGCATGACGCAGGATGCGCAGTCTGCGTTGCGTCGTACGATGGAGCAATATAGTCGGATCACCCGTTTCTGTTTGGTTTGCAACTACGTCACGCGAATCATTGAGCCGCTTGCTAGTCGTTGCAGCAAGTTCCGGTTCAAGGCGTTGGATAATTCGGCGGCTGGCGAGAGATTGGAGCATATTGCCAAGGTGGAGAATCTGAGGTTGGAGGATGGGGTTGTTGATAAGTTGATTGCTTGCAGCGAGGGTGATATGCGACGGGCAATCACGTATATGCAGAGTGCGGCTAAGCTGGTTGGGGCTGGTCGGGCTGGGAAGAAGGACGAGGACGAGGATGAGGAAATGACGGATCAGGAGTCGGAGGTTATTACTATTCGGACGATTGAGGAGATTGCTGGTGTTGTTCCGGAGGGCGTATTGGATGCGTTGGTGCAGGCAATGCAGCCGAAGAAGATCGGATCCTCCTATGAGGCTGTTGCGAAGGTCGTTACGGACATCATTGCTGATGGATGGAGTGCAACGCAGCTTCTTTTGCAGGTATGTGGTTGGACGCAGTGGGAGTTTATTGATGCTAACTTTGAGTAGTTATATCGACGGGTGGTCTTCAACGATGCGATTCCTGATATCCAGAAGAACAAGATCGTTATGGCATTCTCGGATATGGATCGACGTCTGGTTGATGGTGCAGATGAGCACCTATCTGTCTTGGATATAGCCCTCAAGATCTCTGGCATCCTGGGAGGAGCTTAGATCAGGTTGGAGAACCTGAGGTCCCTGGGCTACTCTACTTCTGAAACAGTGCTTTCCCGCTGAAACTCCTCCGGTAGGATGTGGAAGGGCCGGCGACAAGCCATGCATCCCGATGATATTAGAGGATGCAAAGACCGCGAAAATATGCGACGTCGTCCACAGTTGCAGTGAAATACAGTTGCGGCCGCTACCAGTTCGCGGGAAACAGCAGACGTGCTGCTCCATTCGATGTGTTATTTGGTCGGAGTGGAGTTGGAGATTACGACTGTATGATATAATAATGAACGAGCTAAAAGCATCCACATCACTTCTATACCAACTTTACTGTACTTTGTAGTTCATTCGTAGGGCTGGGATATCCGCCCTCGGCCCCTCACGTGCGGCCCGCTCGCTGTTCTCACCGAGACCCGGATTGCTGTACGCCGCTCGAGTCATTCGTCTTTCTGGCAAGCAATTCGGTCATTCCTTGCGTCTGCTTATTAGAACCGGAAACAGTCCCTTTTACTATTCCTTCCGACATAGACTGAATACCATAGACAGCCAACATGGCAACTTCCGCTCTCTCTTCGGAATACCCCGCGTCGACGCATACACCCCGCTATTTGACCGGCGACGCTGCGGGCATCCAGGAATTCCTCGACAAGTTCGATGTGAGTCACACTATGCCTTACTACTGACTAGATAGTATATCTGGAGGTATACAAAATATAGATTAACTGACAATTGCATCAGGTCTTCCTCTTCGACTGTGATGGTCCGTCGCATACCTATGCGCCTCCGCGCTCTCCCGACTGACCCATACATACATACTTACTGACATGATGCGCATGCAGGCGTCCTCTGGTCGGGCGACCACCTCTTCCCCGGCACGAACGAGACTCTGGAGATGCTGCGGAGAAAGGGTATACCTCCGTCATACATCAATACCATCGAAGAGAAAAAGCTAACAAGCATCCAGGCAAACAAGTCGTCTTCGTAACCAACAACAGCACCAAATCGCGCGCCGACTACAACAAGAAGCTCACAGCGCTAGGAATCCCCAGCAACACTGTACGTCAATCACACTCAACACTAAAGCACCCACCTAACCCTAACCTCAACGAACAGGAAGAAATCTTCTCCTCCTCCTACAGCGCCTCAATCTACATCTCCCGCATCCTCTCCCTCCCCCCCAACAAACGCAAAGTCTTCGTAATCGGCGAAACCGGCATCGAACAAGAACTCGCGTCCGAGAACGTCCCCTTCATCGGGGGCACCGACCCAGCCTACCGGCGCGAAATCACCCCGCAAGACTACAAGGATATAGCATCCGGGGACGCCTCCACGCTGCTCGACCCGGAGGTTGGCGTCGTGCTTGTCGGTCTGGACTTCCACATCAACTACTTCAAGCTCGCTCTCGCGTACCACTATGTCCGCCGGGGCGCGGTCTTCCTGGCTACGAATATTGACTCGACGTTGCCGAACTCCGGGACCTTGTTTCCGGGGGCGGGTAGTATGAGCGCACCGTTAATTATGATGTTGGGGAAGGAGCCGACGTCGTTGGGGAAGCCGAATCAGGCCATGATGGATGCTATTGAGGGGAAGTTTCGGTTTGATCGCAGTAGGGCTTGTATGGTGGGGGATCGGGCGAATACTGATATTAGGTTTGGGATTGAGGGGAGGCTTGGGGGGACGTTGGGTGTGTTGACGGGGGTTAGTAGTAAGGAGGAGTTTGTGGAGGGGGATGTGAGGCCGATGGTTTATTTGGATCGGTTGGCGGATATGTTGGTTGTTGATCAGTAGTAGATTGGTAGTAGGTAGATGGGTTGTGGTGTGGTTGAGGGTGTAGTTAGTAGCTGTGATAGACGTACATACATATAGAGGTAAAGTTATGTTATAGAAGATAATTACTCCTCCACTTACTCCTCAACCTAACCTCCATCCTAGGCGGTTCCAAGACCCCATCACTCCTAATAAACCCCCTCAACCTCCACAGCGCCAACATCGCCTCCACCGTCACCTTATTATCCGGCCTCAACACCACCGCCGTCTTCCCAAAAAGCCCCGGACAATACTCCTTCAACTCCGCCAACTCCTCCTCCCCCAACATCACCGTCAAATCAAACACCGGCGCCACCTTCTTCTGCTTCGATATACACACGATCTCCGGCATCCGCGGCCACAGCCCCGTGACTCTCCCCGGCTTCCCCCTCCGCCGATTATTCACCAACACCCCACAACACTCCATCCGCTCAAACGGCTCCATAGACCACGTTCTCCGCGCTATATGAGCTCGCCCGTACTTGCTAACCGGCAGAACCGTCCACACTCGGCGCTTCGCTTCAGGCTGCGTGTCGGGTGGGTCGCACGCCGCTTTGAGTTTCTGGACCACGTCCCGGCGCATCATTTTAAGCGTGAAGGTCGGTGTGTCTTCTCGTAGGGAGAGCTGCGATTCTTCCCAGCTCGTTACAGGTCCCAGGGGGTGTTTCCATCGGTGCGGGAGAAGTTTGGCGAGTGGTTCGCGCTTGCGGTTCGTTTTCGTGCTCCAGTAGGTGGAGGTTAGGGTGCGGAGGAGGGGAAGGCGGTCGACGATGCGGAGGGTTAGGTGGCGGGTTTTATTCTTGACGGTATTCTTGTTGTTGTGATTGACGTTGTCGTCTTTGGTGTGTTCTTCTTCTTGGGAAGGAATTGTGGAAGAGGGATATAGTTTGTCTTTCATAAGTCCCACCGGAAGCAGCCAGAGCTTGTCTGCGACGTCGGGGCGCTGTACAAACCCCCATTCGCTCATGAAGGCGCGCGGGACTCGCGCGCCGGTTACTTTGCAGGCTCGGAGGGGGGAGGCGAGGGCTTGCGCCCAGGGGTTCAGGTGGATGTCGGATTCTTTGGGGTCGGGGCGGCGTTTCTTCTTGTGTAGCTTGTCGTGACCGGGGCGGGGGTTGGTGAGGAGGGGGGATTGGGGGAGGAGTGAGGAGGGGCGTGGATGTTGCTTTGATCCCCTTTCTGCTTCTTCGGTAGCAGCAACAGCTTCTTTATTTTCTGTCGGGGTAGACTTCAATGTCTTGTCCGCGGAGGAGGCCGTCGGACGAGGTTCCCGTGTGCCATTGTTGGTCGATATAGCACGATAGCCCACCTCAGGGGAGCCATTCGGCCGGAAGAGCTGCCGGAATACCCTCAGACGCCAGGAAGCGTATGAGATCCGGCTGTTGAGACACGCCATGGCGTGGTGGGTGGTGAGGAGAGGGAATATAGTTTTGAGGAATCGGGGAAAAAAGGCGGCGGCGGCGGAGAGAGACATTGTCGGACGCGCTAAGCTTCGGCGGGATCTTGGAGCTCCGCCGGCGGACCAGATCTCCAACCGTCATCATCTTCTTCATAGAGTCTTCTCCCGATCCTGCTTTATCAACTTTGTTCGCCATTGGAGTATATTGCTGCTCATAATGAACACAACACGCCCTCTTCAGCGATTAACTCGCGTCGTTGGCCGCCAGACTGTCAAGCCGGCGCTGTTGTCGCGCAGCTTTGCCAGCTCTGTTCCGACGCTATCAGGTGCCCGGTCTCCGCGGGGGTGGACGCCGACGCCGTTTGTTACTGAGACTGTGGTAAGTGGACACATTCTTTCTTATGATAGATGTATGAGTATACTAACTGTAATTAGGGAGGAGGATGGCACACATGTACGTTTACTGCAGCGACCACAGTACCTTACCATAGCTAACTAACCACCTACACTCCCATCACAGACGACATCTTCTCTCGTCTCCTCAAGGTACATACACCCACCCCATAACCGACCCATACCCCATCCCAATCCTAACAAAGTACAGGAACGAATCATCTGCCTAAACGGCGAAGTCGACGAAACCATGTCCGCCAGCATCGTCGCCCAACTCCTCTTCCTCGAAGCCGACAACCCCCAAAAGCCCATCCACCTGTACATCAACTCCCCCGGAGGGTCCGTAACCGCCGGTCTCGCCATCTACGACACAATGACCTACATCGCCTCCCCCGTGAGCACGATCTGCGTGGGCCAAGCCGCCTCGATGGGCTCGTTGCTGCTCTGTGGAGGACACCCGGGCAAGCGATTCTGCTTGCCGCATAGCTCGATCATGATGCATCAGCCGTCCGGGGGTTATTTCGGCCAAGCGAGTGATATTGCCATCCATGCGAAGGAGATACTCAGGGTACGGAGCCAGTTGAATAAGATTTATAAGAGGCATTTGACGGGAAAGAAGGAGATGACGTTGGATGAGATTGAGAAGTTGATGGAGAGGGATTACTTTATGGGTGCGAAGGAGGCGCTCGATATGGGTATTGTGGATGAGATTTTGGATAGGAGGGGACCGCCGGGTGCGGAGGGGGGTGAGGCGATTCCGTGAGGATGTATACCCTTTTTTGTTTTGTGGTTATGTGTTTTTGTTTGTATCGGTACTTGTGATGAACTTATGGTATGGTTGCAATATAGGATATTTGAGGTCTTTAAGGTGAATCGATCAGTACATGGTTAATCA
This sequence comes from Aspergillus neoniger CBS 115656, assembly GCF_003184625.1. Taxonomy (NCBI): domain Eukaryota; kingdom Fungi; phylum Ascomycota; class Eurotiomycetes; order Eurotiales; family Aspergillaceae; genus Aspergillus; species Aspergillus neoniger. The sequence goes on along the minus strand of NW_020291139.1, from coordinate 577,948 downwards.
TGTATCCATCGTATAAGCATTGGTATATGTACAAATGTCAACTCATCTAACTCATTACATTACACTATATCACGCCTCCGTCGCAATCCGCTCCATGCGCCCATCCGCGCCAACTCGAATGCCGAACCGTTCTCTCAAAAAAGCCGCGGTCTGGTCAGAAGGCACGTACGGCGTTGTCCGCCGCGCTGTCGCAGGGCTGTATCGCCACTGATCACGGACAAGGTCAACCAATCCCACATCCATGATCGTTGCTTGGCCCGACACGAACGTATCCATAGGATGGGCGTGCTGTGCATTCCTCCCTCCCTCTTCCGGATCAGCCAGCAACTGCGTTCTCTCCATCTCGCCCAGTTCAATTGTCTCCACATCTTCATCATCCTCCAATGTTCGCGACGAGGATCTCGTGGAAGGCCCACTCCCTCGCACCCCCCTCTCCTCCAGATCATGATCCTGTCGCTCTTCCTCCCCCTCAGGCGTGGTCTCAACCGGCGCACTCGCAGTAACCTCCACCGTCTTTACCCGCTCAACAATCAACCCCAACATGACCAGATCCAGAAACAAAATGAGACAATCCAAGAAAAGAAGTCTAGCGAACGGGATGGGCGCCTTCTGTCCAATAAAGTCAATCAAGATCCCGCCGTGCAGGTATCCGCGCGTCGATTCGCTAGCTTCGGGCCTAGTGAAGAATTTATGAAAGATGATGCAGAAGAGGTTACTACCCAGTATAGCGCCGACGAAGGGTTGGTTTCTCGTAGGGTCGAAGGGGGGTGCTTTGGGAGTGAAGAAGATAAGTTGAATTATTGCGCGGAGGGCGAAGAGAATTATCGAGCAGCTGGAAATATGTATTGTTAGTGTGATGATTTATACTTTATGTATGGGGGCTCCTCCGCTCGTGCGGAGTTGCGGGGGCGGGGAGGTGGATTCTGCTCACTCCATATAATACAACGCTGAAAGCTCACAGTAAATAAGGATGTCTAGGTCGCGGAGGAGTCGGTCAATGAACGCGACTTTCGCGGCCGTCTGGACCTTTCTCAGGCGCTCGGTACGGCTGGTAGAGTTGGCGCTGGCGCCGCCATGAAGGTCGATGATGCCGGACACGTCAGCGATGTATTCCGCATCTCGATAGGCGTCCGGAGTGGTCATAGAGGGTCATGGGGGCATGGATGGCGTTGGGGGTGGAGGAGTGAGAGGGGAAGGTCTAGGGGGGCCAGTGTAGACCGGGGGGACGAGGTGATGGGGGGAAGATGGAGTAGTTAGGGTGGTGTTTCAGGTGGAGAGACGGAGGGAGTTGGAGGTGGAGCGTCACCGGCAACGATGATGGCCGATGATGTGGATCAGGTGTCTGCGGACTTTTCTCGGCCCGGAGCGCTGCATCTGGCAACATCCGGAGTTAAACTATAACTTATCACCAATGATAATCTCTTACTATGGCGATCTACTATGGAGGAAAGGTTGTTTGCTTATTCTAAAGAATTATTCCAGAATGATGCAACATAGATATCCTTATGCTTCTTATATAACCTTCACCCACCCGTAGACTTGTCTATCTAATCAACAAAGATGGTCTTGGAAAGGTTGGCGTAGTGCTTGAAGAATCCAGTGAACAGACGGATCGAGTGTGCCACATCGAGGGTACCTCCCGTCTCACGGATACTGTGCATGCTCAACTGGGGGTTACCCAGATCCAATGTCCGAGCGCCAAGCGCCGCGGACAGCATTGGGCCAATGGTGCTTCCGCAGCTGGAGTCATTGCGGACAACAAACAGTTGCAGGGGAACCTTTTCGCCAACATCTTCCCCAGCCTTGCGAGCGACTTCCTGAAGAAGAACAATACCGGGCGAGTTGGTCGCATAGCGCGCGTTGGCGTTGATCTTGATAACAGGGCCCTTGTTGATTTGGGGCCGGTGGTCGTTCTCATACTTGGCAGTGTAGTTCGGGTGCACTCCATGGGCCATATCGGCAGACAGAAGGAAAGACGTAGACAAGGTCTGCTCGTAAGCAGTGGCGATGTCGTCACTAGCGCCGGTCGTCGACGGGAGCACGGACAAGCGACGGATGACGGAGGGGAGGATGTTCGAGTCGGCACCCTGAGCAGTGCGGCTTCCGATTTCCTCGTGGTCAAAGAGGGCAATGAGACGGATAGCGGGTTCCTCGTCCAACGCCGAGGAGTCAGCCACAGAGTCGATCAAGCCGACGGTGGCACAGAAAGAGCTGTTCAGGTTGTCCAGGCGAGGCGAAAAGATGAACTCCTCCAGCAGGCCACCCAGGTTCGACTTCTGGGTGTCGAACAAGATCATCTCAAAGTCAAGGACATCGAGAGGCTTGACTCCAGCCTCGGCAGCAATAAGCTCAACCAGGTAAGGGTGGTGGCGCTCGGTGATGGCCTTCAGAGGGGACAAGTCGCCCTTGTCCTCGTTGGCTTCCTTGGCCGCTTTGTCAGTCTCCTCGGAGGCACCGGTACGGTTCAGCTCAGCAGCCACAAGACCAGCAATGGGGAACAGCTGGGTTTCCTTGTTGAAGGCAAAAGTCTCCTGGCGGTCCAGATGGATGGCCAGAGTGGGAATGCGGAGAACTATCCCTAGTCAGAGAATGCCGGTTGTACAAAAGCCGAACGAACTTACTGGGTCGGTCAATCTTGATCAGCTTCTGCACAATCGAACCGTCGCCATTGCGGACCATGGCCCGACCTGCAACACCCAGATCACGGTCGAACCCTAGGGACAGTTAGCATGATACAGTCAAAGTGATTCAGTAACACGGACAGGTGTGCCAGATGCCGCCTCCATAAGTCTCCACGCCGACTTGGACATATCCTTCCCCGCGCTTGTTGCTGACCGGCTTGACTCTCAGGACGGGGGAATCGGTGTGAGCACCGATCATCGAAATGGGGTTACCCGGCTAATCAATTGATATGATTAGCACAGAGGTCAGATCATCGACAATTGGCGGAAACCATACCTTCCATTTCTTGCCGACAGCAAAAGCGATGATGGTGGACTGGTTACGGGTCAAGTAGTACTTTCCACCAGGCCGGCAGGTTGACGCCCAAGAGTCCTTCTCCTGTACCGGGAATTAGCGGTTAATTCCGTGATACAATGCAGCCATCGCATACCTTGATCTCCTGGAAGCCAGCCTTGGCAAGAAGTTCCTTTGCCGACTGAACGGCATGGAACGCTACAGCAAAGTCAGCAATCGACTACCTTATAATAGTATAGAACGTAATATAATTACGGGTAGGAGACGCATTGACAAAGGACAAAAAGTCCAGAGCCGGCTGCTTCAAACTTTGAGCAATTTTAGAAGTCATCTTGTCACGAAGGTCCCCAGGAGATGTGGGTAAAGAAACATGGGGATCACGGGGAGGGGAAAAAGTGGGCATGAGATCATAGTAAGGCGGTCAGTTGGCGTCTCCGCATGGCTTCATCTATTTGACTAGTACTTAACAGGCGGACGGGTGGACTATGGAATCTACTGATGTCGCTTATTTGATTGCCAATTCCACTAAAGTGAAATTGGACAGATAAACAGACGATTAGCTAGGTTGGCGCTGATTTCTCAATAATGTATAGGCGGTTATTGAAGGGTGGTATCATGGATTTAGGTCAAACCACTAAGAGCCAATAAATGACCTCATGTGGATTGTATGTCTACTAGTCATCGGCCTGCGAGTATCCCCTAGCGTTTTTAGGAGTTTCAATGTAATTCACATTCTCATCATACACTAAGTTTATCTTTCTGTCTTCCTTGGCAGAAAACTGAAACAAACACGGTCGCGCCCTGTTCATATAGGTGCTCGTCATGGGGTCCTTGCAAGACGCGGTCGTAGCTTGAAACTCAAGACATAGCACTTGGATAGAAATAGAAGTCTGAGAGTGGATGTTATTGTTAGTCATGTGGAACGCGGCACCATCGGAAATAGAGCAGATAAAATAGAAAAAGCAACTGAAAATAGTCGACCGTTGAGCCTCTAAGCTTGATGAGAATTCGGTACAGACGGTTGATCGCCAGTATACCCTGGAAACCCACCCCACGAGTCAAGCCCGTTATGCTAAACTAATGCTGTACTGTGATCGACGCAAGACGGGGACCGGGACAATCTCAGATTCAATTTCTTTGGCTGGAAACTCTCCTTTCTAGCAGTGTCTGGCCCAAGCTTTTTTCTGTCGCGTTCACCAGGCGCGTGGAATGAGAGGCGGTCGCGGTAGTGCTCGTGGCGCTGCGACAATCGATAACAACGGAGTAGAGCGCGCTGGCCCAATCACCACGCCGGCGCTTCGCGTCAGTCCATGGAACGCCTCCTGTAGCACGGGCAATTTGGTCGGATTGGTTAGGATTTGTTTCACGTCTGATAATCTAGCCTGAGTGAATGGTCAATTTCACGAAAAAAGGAAAAAAGGACCTGTCTGTTTGTGGTGGGAGGGTCACAATCGATCAGACACGGACGTGCATTTGGAGGTACAGGCGATCCAGCGGGTGCAGATAAACAAATCCTCCCATGCGACAACAACACCTGACGAAGATCAGTCATCAGTCGGATGAGATCACCCACCCACCACTATGCGAGACGGAAAGCAAAAGAGAACAAAAATAGGTCAAGACAATGGTGACCAAGTTTACAATCTTTCTTTGTAATGAAGGATAAACTCATCATTGTCTCTTCTCCAGGAGGGCAAGTATAGAATAACACCAGCCTCCTGCGTTGCCCAAAGTGGTTTAGCGCATCCGACGCGTGACCGCTGCTGGGGCTCCCCTTCGAACGGTCGAGCAAGAGAGGAAGCCCATCGCCAACCCTTGGATCAAACTGTCACAATCCTTCCTCCCTCACCAGACGGTGGTCAGGTCAGTATCAAATGACCTCCACAAGCTGTGCGTTTCTTTCTAGTCTGCCTCGGGTCTGGTGAGAGACACTCTGTCGTCACTCTCTGTTCGCTCCTGCGCCCGCTTGCTCCTAGTTTATTTGGTGTATTGATCGGAGCGGAACACAAGGGTCTGGCTGTTGTCATCAGCAACCTCTGCATTCACCACCTTCTACAACCCCGAGCCGCCGATTGACCTGAAGGACAACACTATATTCGCCCAGTCATTGAATACGATATACCCCAGCTGCTCTTCCCCTCCCACTCTGCCGCCACTTGCGACCCGACGACGTTTGAGACCTGTCGCATTGACCCTGCCTCCAGTTGATCCCGCATTCGACCGCCATTTGCACCTCGTGAGGTTCGCCCCTCCGGCAACCATGGGCGACCCCAAGAAATCAGATCGGCCGACCACCCGCAATGCTGCTGCAGGCGCACCGGCCGTCAAGTCGCCGGATCGTACCGGACCAAATGCGTTGACGATCGCATCGCCTCCTGGCTCCAGGACGCCTCCTAGTATGCCGTCGAAGAAGACTCTATTCTACCCGGAACCGCAAGCCAGGAGCCAGAATTCTCGGACTACTTCTGGGCCAATCGATGCAGATGCCCTAGCGAAGGCTCTGAAGGATTTTGAGGATGCTGGACGTCCCCGCGAGAGAACACCGGGTACCAGTCCCAGCAGGAAGAGGCAGAGAGTGTACGGTGATAGGTCAGTAACACATTCAATGGTGCTTTTTGGGAGCGATTCATCGGTCGTGACCATGGACCTATATCCTTTGACATCATGTCACTAAACTGTGAATCCTATTCCAGATTTATTCCCAATCGTGAGGGGCAAGACCTTCAGGCAACGTTCAGCCTGCTTCATGAGGACGGCTGCCCTTCGACTCCATCAAAGTCGAAAAAACGTGCTCCCCATTCGGAGCTTCACTTTCAAAAAAGTGAGTCGCATCCGCTGTGATCCTGGCATTGCCGATCATCGTCGCTAACCCCGGTGTAGCTGAAGAAGCAAATCGCATGTACTCGCGGGTTTTGCGAAGTGAACTCTTCGGGAATACTGTTCCACAGGCCGATTTGGATTCCCTATCGCCGGACCCCTTGTTGGGTATGGGTAATGGCATTAATGACAAGACCCGCTCACATACGCCACCTTCACATGTGGTCTCGAACCTACCACCTGCCAGCATAACACCATCGACGCCCCACAAAAACCTTTTCAACTACGCTTCCCCACGTGCTGGGTCAGCTCACCCCACACCTTCAAAGACTCCGCGAAGTCAGCATGGTCCGAATCTCAATGTCCGATCAGAGCTCTATAGTCTATCACCAATCCGCCTCGACAGCCAACGTATTCTGGAAACGCCTCGGAAACAGCCTCGCTATGTGAACAAGGTACCCTACAAGGTCCTTGATGCGCCCGATCTGCAAGATGATTTCTATCTCAACCTAGTAGACTGGGGCAGCAGTAACGTTCTTGGAGTGGGCCTAGGCAACTCGGTCTACATGTGGAACTCCCAGACAGGCCGCGTGACGAAGCTCTGTGAGCTACGAGATGATACAGTCACCAGTGTTAGCTGGATACAAAGGGTGAGTGCCCAGTTCTTGGTCAATATGTTCGACGGAAGCGCTAATTGGAGTAGGGAACACATCTTTCAATAGGCACAGGCAAGGGTCTCGTACAAATATGGGATGCTGAGCGCTGTCGTCGCCTCCGTACGATGATTGGACACACGAATCGTGTAGGAGCATTGGCTTGGAACGATCATATCCTCACGTCCGGCTCTCGAGATCGACTGATCTTCCATCGAGACGTCCGCTCCCCGGATCAGTACCTGCGTCGCTTATCTGGTCATAAGCAAGAGGTATGTGGTCTTCGTTGGAACACCGAAGATGGTCAATTAGCCTCAGGCGGGAACGACAACAAACTGCTGGTCTGGGACAAGCTCAACGAAACACCGCTTTACCGCTTTTCCGACCATACTGCGGCCGTCAAGGCAATCGCTTGGTCTCCACACCAGCATCATCTTCTCGCGTCCGGTGGTGGTACAGCTGATCGAACCATAAAGTTCTGGAACACGTCGACTGGTTCCTTGATCAAAGAAGTCGACACAGGCAGTCAGGTTTGTAACTTGGCGTGGTCGAAGAATTCGGATGAGATCATCAGCACGCACGGCTACAGCCAGAACCAAATCGTTATCTGGAAATACCCTCGTATGGAGCAGATTGTCTCTTTAACCGGTCATACATTCCGTGTACTTTACTTGGCCATGAGCCCCGATGGCCAAACAGTCGTCACTGGGGCTGGAGATGAGACCCTGCGGTTCTGGAAGATCTTCAACAAACGACCGGGCAGAGAGCACGGACGTGAAGGTAGCAAGCTAGCAGAATGGGGTACCATCCGCTGACGAGAAAGGTTGCTGTTCATTTCGGAATGATTTGGTGCCATGGCGTCCTTTGACTTCTCGTTGGGCTTACCAATATGCATTAGATATGGCGTTTCCAAGGCTTTGGCGTTTCTTACGATGCTGGGTTCTGTCCTTGGACGGTCTGGAGGAGGGTTTCTTTGTTTTTCTAAATGGGTCTAGCTTGGGCATTTTCTTCGCATCTCATGGGGTACACAACAGCATATCATGGGTAACTAAAGGGTTCTTTTTCTGCGTCGTTCTGCTTTCTAATAAGTTCTTTCCGCTGGCTGCAAGATCTCATTCCATGTATCTCTGACTCTGCCTGTTTCTGCTTCTACTTTTCTTCTCTTGTGTTTCTTCTCAGCCTACTCTTATTTTTGTCCGCGCACAGGTGCCAGCCCATGTCTTTGCAGCAGGCACTCACTATTTGCAGGTTTTCGCTACTATCCATGGAAATGAATCTCAGCGGTGGCGCTTATGGTATTTTCCTAGGGTGAATAGGTAAAACCAGGACCAAGGCGTTGCTCCATCCTCCCAAAACATTCAAGCGGATGTGATGGATGGATTGATTGATTGATTGACTCAATGGGCTTATACACCTCTTTCAGAGTTGCATGATGTACCACACACACACAATCCTCTCCCCGCGTTCAGACTTCACGACGGAATGATTTACAACACACCAAGAGCTTCGAGAAGGGGGTTGCTTGACTTTTACTAAGAGAAACGTGTTGTTTCGCAGGGGGGAAAAACGAAAGACATTCAATGTCATAGATAACGAGAATGAAAGACCAGAAGGGTAAAAAAAAAGAAAATTTCGGAGAGGTGCAAATTTAGGCCGGTTGCTTCGATAGTATAACACTTTAGTACATAGTTGTTAGTAGATTTCTACTATCTTCAACTTCAATGATATACAGTATTGAGAACAATTTAGTCCAGATTCCAGTCTATAAAAATAGTAGTCCTAAAATTTGGACTTTCAACTCCAAACTGAAAGTTTATTTCATTATCTTCTTGATTGATGTTATACTAATATAAAAAACGGTTCATCAGCCCAATGAAACTAATCCAAGAGATACGTACGAGACAAGATGTTGTCTCCCGTCTTCTGCGCATAACTTACAGCACGAAAAGGTGAAAATGGGAAATAACCAAGGAAATGGGAACAAAAAAAAAATGATAAGAAAAGAAAAGGAATGGAGATCTATAGAACCAGCCTGCCAGGCTCAACAGTCAACAAGGTCTTCACGCGGTCCAAGAAAACCTTCGCCCTCTTCTCCTCCTCAACCGGAACAGTCAGGCTGAAGACGTTCGCGGCCGGCTCGACAACGCTCTTAGCAGTAGCAACAGCCTTCTTGGAAACCTTTCCAGCCAAGAAATCAATCAGATCATCCTCCACCTTCTGCTTCTTCTGCACCGGGCGGGCCTCCTCGGCATTCAACTCAGGGATGTACTCTCCCCGGGAGAACTTGATAGGCTGAGCACCGAGGAGCTCGTCGAACAGCTCATCAGCGGAAGGCTTCTCGAGAGAAGAGCGGGGCAGGTCGTCGTTTGCCAGGTCGGTAGCGCGGGCGAGAAACGTCGACAGCGGCACCGTGGTGCCCAGGGATTCTTGGATTTTCTTCTGAACGGACAGCACGGCGGCCAGGGAGATGGAGACGGCGACGGAGGTGGTCGGCGGGGGACGAGCAACGGGCTTCTCTTCCACGGCCGGGGCGGGCTCCGCGGGCTTGACGGGCGCGGCGATCTTGATGTTGCTCAGGTCGAGGTGGGCGAGTTTGTCAATTCGGGCTGCTTGCTCAGAAGGGTAGGAGGCGGGGATGGCGCCCAGGTAGGCGAGGACATCGCCCTTCAGGAGACGGCCCTTGGGGCCGGACGCGGGGATCTTGGACACTTCGGACTCCGGGATGCCTTTTTCATGGAGGAGCTGGGTGACAGAGGGATACAGAGGGTAGGCGGGGTTCTGGAATTGAGGGGCGGAGGTGGAGTTCAGGCCTATGTGGTGAATGGTATGTTAGCTAAATTAATATGAGGGTGATTTATGGGTGAGAATGGACATGGAAGGGAGGGATATGGTGGTGTGGGAAAGTTGATATTAAGCTGTATTTTGTCGGGAAACTCACGCTTGGATGTGCTGAGAACACGGGATTGACGGCGGGCAAGCGCCGCCGGAAGACGGCAGACCGAGAAGGTGGAGGCCATGTTTAATGCGCGAGGCTTTTGGTGTTTGTATAGGACAAGTGAATGTCTTTTCCGAGGGGTGTGGCTATCGTCGGGATCGCGAGCGCTGTAGCTTGGAGTGGGCGGAGATTTGCTGGGATCGGATAGGAACCCACCACCAGGCTAACGGGGCCGCAGAAAAAGCACAGTGGTCCCTAGAGAGTCGGAGTATATTCGCAATCTGCGAGCTGAGCGTTGCAGGACGTTCCAAGCCGGAGAATTGCGTCGCTATCGGAAGGGTCAGCTCGGAGAAGGTTGAGGTGATTATTGTTGGGAGCTTCACCGGCGGCCCGGACGGGAACATTTTTCTGCCGCGGAGAACGACGGCCTCGACCTCCTGCCATTGCACCAAGCCATTGGCCTTAATTCCTTTGCTTCCTGGTGAGTCTAATCTGTTTACCTCTTGGAGACGTTGGGCTCTATTTCAACGACACCTGAATATGTGAACATTGATGGCTGGGGCCCGTTGTGGCCTGCGCTCCAACTTTTACTCTATCCTAACAATCGGAAATACCAGGTCGACGAGATGTTTGCGCGGCCGTTTACCTTGAGGGCATTCGCCCAGCAGTGTCCCCGGAGCACTCTCTCATCCGTTCTCGAGTCCTCCAGCCCAGCATGGAGGTATTTCTCCTCCAGTGCCTCGCGAACAAAGGCTGCCAGCAAAACCCAACAGATCAAGCCCAAGGTGGTGCGCACGGCGCCTGAAGACAGCTTGAAGTTTGCCGGACGACGCCCGGAAGGATTTGGAAAGCTCGAAAGAAAGGTCGCCAAGGAGGGAGAGATTGTCTTGTTCCGGGCGCCATCGCAACGCGGATACGTGTTGGGCGCCTACGGTATTGCGGGCTTCTGTTTTGCCTACGCTGTATACAATTCCAATGCCGTCTTTCGGGATCCCCTTATACCTCTCCCGATGTGGCAGCAAGCTCTGTTCGGTGGTATTTGCATAACAATGAGCGTTATGGGTACGGTGTTCCTTTTCAAGACCACTCGGTTGATCCGCGCCATCAGGGCCGTCAATGTCAACGGTCACACACATCTTCGCTTCACCGTGCGAAGCGTGGTTCCGTTCCGCAAGCCCTACGAATTTGACGCCCTGCCGCGTCAGATCGCTTTCTCCCGCCGTTTGGTGATCTCTCCGGATTCGTCTCCGGATATGCTTTTGGAGTCTATCCCGGATGCGCCTGGTATTGCAGGAGAGCGCACTGTGGCTCAGGGTGAGCAAGCGAAGGTTAGCTTCTTTAAAGCTCCCTTCAAGAGGATGAGCATGTCTATGTGGCGGTTGTTCCGGTCTGTCCGGCAGATCTTCTCCCAGGAGGACTTTATCCTTCTGGAAGTGGAGGGCCAGAAGGGCGTTCTGCGCATGGACTCTGGTGGCTACGTCTCACAGGATTTTATGCTTGTTGGCAATCCTGTGAGTTTCCGGCGCTGATAGGAGATGGGTCCGGTTTTCTCTATGATATCCTTCTTTTGATGTCTAATTACTCTACTTTTTGTCCTATCAACTTTCCCATTAGCCTGTTATACGGCATGTCAGACACCCATGTATATATGGAATGAAGCATTAAACACGAGCAATTACCGTAGATTGAAATAATTTAGAGTATGGGCACTGCTGGGGACAATACTGTGTAAGAAGTAGCCGGAGTATATGCGGAACCACGTGACCCTCCGCAGCGCGTCCCCCCATCAATCAATCAATCAATCAAGACGCGCACTCCGACGATAAACCATTGCGCGAGCCCCTCCACAAACCCGACCCTCTCTTGTGGGCTGTTCCAGCCTGCCGCCTTATTCTCCAGGCGACCTTCACCGGTTTCAACCAACATCAACTTGCGATTTGTATCTGCATTCCCACAGTCGCTGAAACGCGGCTGTCCGTCGCAAGATGGGAAAGCTCATCCGGCTCGAGCTGTTCAGTAAGCAACACCCTCTATCCGGCACTCTCAACCGCTCTGACACCTGCTCTAGACTTCAAATCGTACAAGGGTCATCATGTACTTCTCTTCGGTGATGCCTACTTCACCTCCATCATTGGACCCAACGGGTCCGGAAAGTCCAACTCGTGCGTATCATTCTACCCCATTTCGCGGACAAAGGAAATCAAGCGAGACAAAGTACGGTGCGCTGACCTTCTCCAGTATGGACGCGATTTCGTTCGTCTTAGGTATCAAATCGTCACATCTACGATCCACGAACCTTCGCGATCTCGTATACCGCGGCCGTGTCCTGCGCACATCCAAAGTCGATGCTAGCGGCAATGCTATCGAAGCAGAGGCCAACGGGGATGACCAAGCGGAGGACGGAATCGACGGTGAACAGTCGCAGGACCCAAGCGGAAAGAACGATCCCCGGACCGCGTGGGTCATGGCAGTCTACGAGGATGATGCGGGTGAGGAGCAACAATGGCGCCGGTCTATCACCAGTGGAGGTGTCAGCGAATACCGTATCAACAATCGCATTGTCACGGCACAGCAGTACAACGAGGCTCTCGAGGCGGAGAACATCCTGATCAAGGCGCGCAACTTTCTGGTTTTCCAGGGTGATGTGGAGGCCATTGCCTCGCAGTCACCCAAGGATCTGACGCGGCTGATCGAGCAGATCTCGGGAAGTCTGGAATACAAGGCCGAATACGAGCGCTTGAAGGCGGAGGCGGAGGAAGCCGCAGAGCAACAGACTGTGCAGTTGAACCGTCGCAGAGGTATCAATTCGGAAATCAAGCAATACCAGGAGCAAAAGCGCGAAGCCGAGAACTATGCCCGGAAGGCCGAGGAACGCGACCAGGCCATCATCACGCATATCTTGTGGAAGTTGTTCCACTTCCAGCGCCTTATTGATGCGTCGAGTGCGGATATCCAGAAATATCAGGATGAGCTGAAGGAGTTCCGCCGCGGCGTTGAGAAATACGAGAAGAATGTGGAGGACGCTAAGAAGGATCATGCTCGGGTTGGTCGAGATGTTGCAAAGGCTGAGAAGAACATCGTGGCCAAGGAGAAAGAGATCGAGGAGTCTACGAATGCCCTGGTACCTGTTGATGAGAAGGTCGACATTACGAAGAAGAAGGTCGACCGCTTCACTTCCCGGATTGCTGAGATTACTCGGGAGCGCGAGGGTCAAGCGGCAAACGCCAAGCAGCTCGAGAAGGATCTCAAGGTTGTCGAGAAGGCTCAAGCTCAGTGGGAAGCTGAGTGGCAGAAGACCATGAGCAAACAAGGTGGCCAATTGAGCGAAGCCGACCAGCAGGAGTACAAGCGGCTCAGGGAAGAGGTCAACAAGAAATCTTCCGCGGAACAGCTGAACCTGGACAACCTGCGTCGTCAGCGCAAGACTGAAGCCGAGGCCTACAACAGCCTGAAGAGCAAGTTCGAAGGTACCGAGTGGCAGCTCAAGACTCTGGATTCTGAGACACAAACTTTAGCCGAGCGCAAGTCGTCGGTTACTGATACTGTCAAGTCTACGTCGAAAGAAATAGAGCGCAAGAAGAAGGAGCTGAATGCTCTAACTTCTGAACGGCTACGCGTCTCTCAGATGAGAACGGAGCTTGAGGAGAAGCTCCAGGTTGTGTTGAAGAAGCTTCTCGAGGCCGATGATGGCAAGAAGCAGTCTGAGAAGGAAATAAGAGCCAAGGAACTGATTTCGACCCTCAAGCGGATCTTCCCGGGCGTCAAAGGCCGAGTAAGCGACCTCTGCAAGCCTAAACAGAAGAAATACGCCGAAGCAGTCAGCACCGTACTTGGACGGCACTTTGACGCCATCGTTGTGGACAATGAGAAGACAGCGAAGGAGTGCATCCAGCACCTCCGCGACCAAAGAGCCGGACAGGCGACATTCATTCCTCTGGAAACAATCCAAGTTAAGGCCTTCAACTCCAACCTGAAGGGTCTGCACAGAGGAATGCGCCCAGCGATCGAGACCGTTGACTATGACGACTCGGTTGCCAGAGCCATCAGCTACGCTTGTGGAAATGCCATTGTCTGTGACGATTTGGCTACTGCCAAGTATCTTTGCTACGACAGGAACGTTGATGCGAAGGCCGTTACTCTTGATGGGACCGTCATTCACAAGGGTGGTTTGATGACTGGTGGTCGCGGCCCTCAGCAGAACTCCAAGCGCTGGGAGGATTCCGAGGTCGAAAACTTGTACAAGCTTAAGGACAAGCTGATGGCAGACTTGGGTAACCTGCCCAAGGGTCATCGCCGAGGAACGGAGGAGGAGACTCTGCAGGGTGAATTGGTTGGTCTTGAGCAACGGCTTGCCTACGCCCGTGATGAGCTGAAGGCCCTCGAGAGAAATCTCGAAAGCAAGCACAGTGAACTCGACTTTGTGAGGCGCCAGCTCGAGGATGTAAGGCCTAAGTATGATGAGCGCCAGGAGTTGCTCGAGGAGCTCGATCAAACAATCGCTACCTCTCAAGAGACTGTCCGCAGTGTGGAGGATGATGTTTACAAGAAGTTCTGCAAACGCCTCGGGTATAGCAATATCCGCGAATATGAGGTTCAACAAGGCTCTCTGCAGGAAGAGGCCGCTCAAAAGAAGCTCGAGTTCACGACGCAGAAGAGCAGAATCGAAAACCAGCTTAGCTTCGAAAAGCAGCGCCTTCAGGCAACTGCTGACCGTGTTGCTGGACTTCAGGCACAACAGCAGCGTGACGAGCAGTTGATTGAGGAGCTTCAAGCTGAGCAAGAGAGCATCCGAAATCAACTCGATGAGTTTGAAGCTGAGCTTGACATTCTTCGTGAGAAGCTCGAGAAGCAAAAGGAGGCTTACGCGCAGTCAGCCGAAAACCTTGCACAACACCGCCGGGAGCTCCAAAGACGCAGCAGAGAAATCGAAGGGACGATCAAAAACGTCAATGCCCTGGAGGCGGAAATACAACGCAATTCGTCTAGTCGATACGCTCTACTCCGGCGTTGCAAGCTTGAAGACATTGACATTCCCTTGACCGAGGATTCGAATCCGCTTGACCAACTTCCTATTGATGAACTGGTTCAGGCGGCAGACCCCGACGCCATGGATGTGGATGAAGACGGTACTGGAAGCGGTGGTCAGGCCTTCATGGTGCAGGACTACGGCATTGAAGTCGACTTTGACTCCTTGGGAGAAACTCTGAAGGAGGTGAGTTATGCCAATTTGGAGTTGATCAACATTTGCTAATTGTCAATAGGAGAGCGACGAAAAGTTAGAAGAGGAGCTGCTGGAGAAGGTTCGGTCCCTCAACAGCGAGCTTGACAAGATGGCGCCCAACACGCGCGCTATGGAGCGTCTGGAGAGCGTGGAGAACAAGCTCAAGGCGACGGAGAAGGACTTTGAAGACTCCCGCAAGCATGCGCGAAGGACCAAGGATGACTTTGAGGATGTGATGCACAAGCGTTCGGAACTCTTCAACAAAGCCTTCTCTCACATCTCCGAGCAGATTGGGCCCATCTATCGTGAGCTGACCAAGAGCGCCAACTACCCACTGGGTGGACAAGCGTACGTGGTTTCCACAATCCTTATGTCAGAGCATCAGCAAGCTAACGACGACACAGTTATCTCGATATCGAGGACTCCGACGAGCCGTATCTCGACGGTATCAAATACCATGCCATGCCCCCTCTCAAGCGATTCCGCGACATGGAGCACCTCTCCGGTGGTGAGAAAACCATGGCTGCCCTGGCCCTGCTGTTTGCCATCCACTCCTACCAGCCGTCGCCGTTCTTCGTTCTGGACGAGGTCGATGCGGCGCTGGACAACACCAACGTTGCCCGGATTGCCAACTACATCCACGATCACGCGGCACCAGGCATGCAGTTCATCGTGATCAGTCTGAAGAACGGACTCTTCCAGAACAGTGAAGCGCTGGTTGGAATTTACCGAGACCAGGTAGAGAACAGCAGCAAATCCTTGACTCTTGATGTAAGCCCTTGCCCCTCCCGCAGAACTCTTTTTGTTGTATCTTCGCCTGGGGTCATACGGATGCTAACATTTCTTCCCCAACAGCTTCGTAAATATAACTAAACGACTGAAAGGCTGTTTCTTTTTATTCCTTCGGTGTTATGTAGAATATCTGACGATGGCTTGATGGGCAGCATGCTTTTCTTTCTCTTTAGTTGAACTGTTTACGGATTAATGCAATGATTACTTGCTTTCTTGATGCCTTAAAAGCTGCCTACATTGTTACCCCTACATGATTAGTAGTACTCCCAGCCTCTCTGGCCTATGTAACGGTCTACGGGCGCGAAGCCTGTCTGGAACTTAGAAGAAGTACTGTAGTACTTACTACTCGGGGATCCGGTAGTCGGAGATGAGTATTTGGGTTGGATGGCGGAGAAGTATCCGGAGAAGTAATAAATATATCTCAGCTTATTATATACTATGCTAGTACTCACTTTTGTATTGATTGCTTAGTTTTGTTATGGCTAATAGCATGATGCTAGTAGTATGGTCGACTACTACGGAGTAACAGTCGATCACCTTGTTCCAGCTAATGATCTCAACCCTGAGGTATTGCAGATTAACATCGTTGGGATTGAAGATGATGCGGGTGGGGTTTATGCGTATACATGGCTGTCATTTGGTGTAGAACCGGCTGACTATATTGGGTTAAATGTATTGGCTGTGCTGAGATGTTGTCAGAAGAGAAAAAGGGGACGCAGCATGGTTGAAGAGTGAGTCAATGCGCTTGTGGATAGGAGGGTTCATGGGAGGATTTTGTGTAGATGTTACTAGGGAGGGGAGTGCTCTTAGTATGAGATACTACGTTTTCAGTACAAGTTAAGTATATGCCATATGTGCTTAAGCATTTAGAAGCTTTCCTTGGCCCTTGCGGATAGTAATGCCAATGCCATGGAGTGTGTTCATTATTTCTACATACTGAGCGGTTGATTAATTCTACTACTGCTTCATCTACCCCCTCACAATAAACGAACCCTTATTACCGCATCTACCGAACAATTACCCGACTCCGTCAAGAGCAAACAAGAAAAGAAGAATAAGAAAAGGAATAGATCTACATCCACTACGTAGCAAACAGCAAGAATTACAGTTCCAATTGTGTCTCCCCTCTCATCACCCCCGCACATTCGGAGGGAATTCCCCCGCGCCGCCAATTACCCTCCAATAGATGGTTTCAATTCATCCAGGGTCTTGAGGGCTGGTGGTGGTGCTATCCTATAACCCCGCCGGTTAAAGTGGTCTTAATTAATATACTATACTACCCCGGGATCTGAGCAATTGGAAGAGTACTATTTAAGTGCTAAGTAGTAGTGTCGGGGTGTGGAGTATTTTATGTGTTTTTTCTCCGAGGTTGTGAGGATATATATGGTGATATATATATTTTCATCATATATAAGTACTAGTATCATTACCTATTGGCAATAACTACAAATGAAGTACTACTCTGAACGACGTCACCAATAAGCTGAACTTCTATTTGAAAAAGTATCACGGAAATGCATCATCGTCCAATCACATTACTCTCTCTCCTACTTGGAGCTGCACACAGCATTGCAGCTCGTCCGACCTTCCAAGATGAAAGAAGCAGCTCCTCATCAATCAGTCTGAGTGCATCTGTTCCGGATGATGCAGCTCTGCCGGTCTTGCATCCTTTTGTTTCCTTCTCTATTGAATTTGCGTTCTTTCCGGATTTTGCAGGTATTTCAATCCCTCTTTTCTCATTAACTCTAGTACTACCTGGGTGATGAGCTAGTTGCTATACTACTACTATGCTCTGTTGTGGTATCGGTAGTTTGCGGGGGGAATGTGTTGATTATATATATATATAAGTACTATTAGTTCTGACCAATTTTGATGATCCCAGGAAACCTAACACATCCGAATCTCTTCTCGAATCACCTGCTAGACAATCTGGCCGAGTTGCAGGGCGCAAAGTCGTACATTCGTGTTGGAGGAAACACTCAGTACGTGTCAATCCCATCATCCTCAATTCTATCTTCCCCATCTAGGCAAAGAGGGGAAGGAGGGGTAAGAATCTAATTAAATCACGCAGAGACTTTGCCCTGTATGATCCGAATCTACGAGCAGCCACAAATGCCACATACATTACCAGCATTTCGACGGATTACCCGCTGATTTTATCGTTTGGTCCCGCCTTCTTTGAGTCGTACTTTACCTGGCCGGACACAAAGTTCATCCACGGTTTTAACCTGGGGAAAAATAGCTCGACAGATATAGAGCTCATGCTAGAATCCGTGCCGGTGGCGTGTAAGGCTCTGGAAGGAGGAAAACTGGCGTATTGGGAACTGGGGAATGAGCCGGATTTGTACAAGACGTCCGCACAGGGCATCAGGAGACCGGCGAACTGGACGGAACAAGACTATGTGAATGAGTGGTTGAACAAGACAGCGCGGATCGAGAAGAGATTGGTCGAGGCGTGTCCTGAGCTCGCAGACTCGAAGTACATTGCGCCTTCATTCGCTGGGGTCACCAACAGCTTGAATCCCGTGGTGACGTGGGAGAAAGGCCTAGACAACAGCCGGAACATTGCCCTCAATTCCGAACACAAGTGAGTTTGGTGGTGGCCAAGCCCCCAGCCCCCCAGCCCCAATTGTACTCTGAACGCGAAAGGATGGAGCACAGGTCGACTTTGGCTAATAGGTCGCGTTTGATGCAGCTACATCGGTGGCGCCACTCAGCCGGGAGTAACACTGCAGAATACGCTAATGAACCATACTAAGACGGTGGAAAGCGTCGCACAACAGGTCAACGTCTCACGTATCTTGTCGAACGACAACCTGACCCCAGGCATCCCCTATATCCTGGGCGAGACCAACTCTTTGTACAACCAGGGCGCGCCTGGACTGTCCAATTCATTCGGGGCTGCACTTTGGGGGTAGACTTCAACCTTTACTGCGCCTCGCAGAACATCCGCCGAACCCATATGCATCAGGGAAGTAATTACAATTACATCTCCTGGCAGCCAGTGGGAACGAATCGTACATCCATAGGCACGAAGGCGCCGTATTACGGCAATGCCATGGTGGCGGCCATGCTCCACGGCGGAGACGATGTCCGAATTGTCAATCTCCCGCTGGCCGCGGATACGGAAGCCGCATATGCCGCGTACGTGAATGACTCTCTGGTCCGAGTGGCTGTCATCAACCTGGTGGAGTTCAACTACACCTCAACCGATTCGATAGCGGAGAAAGTGGAGAGCAGACCCAGCGCGAAGTATACGTTCCAGTTGCCTTCATCTGGATCGGTGTACTCCGACTCGGTTTCAGTGCAGCGGCTGATCGCGAACGGCAGCAACGCCATCACGGGGATCACCTGGGACGGCTGGTCTTACAATTACGAGCTGGCACAGGGTAAGCCAGTTCGATTGCAGAACGTAACGATTGGAGAGGCGATCTCGGTGGGCGACGATGGGGTTGTGGAGATCGAGATCCCCTACTCCAGCGCTGCAATCCTCAGTCTGTGAAAGGTCATCCGGTGTGGGCCGAAGAGGCTGTAACAATAGGGTATGCATGGTAGAAGATATCTATCCGCGGAACTCTGGCCTCCGTATCATTCATGATGCGGCTCCCACGCGGTTAGCATCCGTGGAAAGGATAGCCAGTCTGCACCTTGTTAGATCATAATAGTCCAAATGGTGCTTAGAACAGAAGAGGAAAGCTGGGTTTGGTATTTACGAAATACTATAAAGTTCCAGAGGGTTTTTAGCCTTTCTCTAGATGCGGATGTGTAGCTCAAGCCTGGGCATTTGCTGGAGCACACAGTCTTTCCCATTCGAAGTATCGGCGGCTTCATCATTATGTTCCAAGCGGTACGGAGAAGAAGCCGAATCCTCACTTCAACTTGACGATCAGCTCCATCTGCCACTTTCAGACGAGGAAATATCAACCCCGAGCCTGCTCCGTACTGGTGCGGAGTACGTGGGAATCATCTGAGACTCGCGGATTTGCCTCATTGATGGCAACCATGATTTTCCAGCTGAAAAGGGCATTTTAGAAATCCAACAAAGCATCGATTTGTTCGGAGGATATCTTCCAGAGTCGGAAACTCAGAGCAAATAGTTCTCGATTTGTTAAAAATAAACAAAGTGGATGGTGGCAACTCTCCCAGTACGGCGTTTGCGAGAGACCTGTCGACCGATGGCGAGACAGATGTAACCTTGATGGGAATAAAGAATGGTCGGTTGCACCATGTCTCCCGCTGCGACAGATTTTGAATTCTATTGATCGAATAATCGGTGTACAGCTAGTCAATGATCTGCGTTAGCGGGTTGATACGTAGCTTCCCCCAAGCCACGGCCCAGTTAGCCGGGCTGAGTGGTGGCGCGACGGACGGCTATCCCACTTCCTCGGAGTACCAGGACTCGCCTGATGGATCGATTCATGCAAGTGCTCGGACTCTGACCTAGCCTTTAATTAATATTCCAAGGATTGACTGCAGCATTGTCTTCTGTCTGGTCGAGTGTCATTGGGGCAGTAGTAATTAACCAGAAGGGTTGTTGTCGCCAGGCAGAGCATTGCGGATTTTCCTAGCGTGAGGCATGCTCTGCTTCGCTGCCCATCGTCTTGCCCTTCTCTAACCCGTAGTCATGGCTCACTCGGGCTGAAGCATGCAAGCCATCATGCAGGGTTTCCTGGTAAGAAAGCAAGTTTGCAGGACGATGTACGTAGGCGGATGTCTCACCGTCTGCAAGTTTCCTACAAGGGCCCTATTAGTGAAGGTTCGGGAAGCTAAAATTGAGAGACTGGAAAGAGCTGAAGAAGCGCTATAGAGGGGATGTCCCCGCTACGCACTATGGTAAATGGGTATGGATCCCTGCGCTCATCCCCCCTTTTCTTCTCTATCTGTCAGTGTGTGTTTTGGATGCTCAATAGGTGACCTACAGGATAGACCCCATCCGGCTAGTGGCTAGCGTTCCACGCAAACATTCTGTGGATCATCGGTCCACCGTGGCTTGCCAGGCTGGTCAAAATCGCGAGTCGATAGCCAAGGGGCCCGTGTGTTGTAATACTTGACTTTTTCTGCCTAGCCGTTCTTGACGCAGGCTCCGCAAGTAATGGAAATGGTGGGAAATACCGGACCCAATCGTCATTTAAGGATGTATTATCCGTGTAAGACATAGCACAATACCCCTCCCAAACAACCAGGATACGTATTTTCCTAGGTTTCTAGTTGCGAAAATAATCTCCCGCTTGGACGGTCTGTTTGCGAGACCGAAGGGTTGTAGAGTTGTCTTGGCTTCATAGTGCGGCAGCCAGGACACTCTATGATCGATTCTCCACTCAACGCGATACAGTTGAACCTTAAATGAGAATCTAATATGGTTGCCGTTGACACTTGACAGAGTATGGCTGCGATCGGCGGTCAGGCTCTAGGGGTGGTCCTTGAGGTCTTACGCCCAAACTCCGCAATTTCCGCACTGACTGCGAGAGAGGCAGTATCGGCAAAGTCTAATCGTGAGGACTTTGACAAAGGAATTATTCCCACTGGCGGAACGCCGATCCTAGTCTTCTTGTGGCTAGGCTTCATTTGAGCAACCCAATCTAGCTGTCACTCAGAGTTCAGTCTGACCTGCGGGCTCTGGGCATGACAGGAAGAAGCGAACGGCACCATACTCACGGCTCGCCGTAGCACTATGAGAGGCTAGCAAGAGTCTGCATTGACCTATGATCTCTCTTCAATGGTAACTTCCGGGTACTTCCACTGCCATGTGACTTTTTGCCTCTGCCTAATACGGTGTATTGGCTCCTGCAAATCCCGAAGGTAGTTATCATGTATCAGCTAGCCTGCGCTATTGCGTCAAAAGAAATATGCCAACCTACTGTACCCCAGAGACGCCTGTGATTGGTAAATTGAGATGAGTCTATCCCTTGAATTAGCTTGCCGGCCAAGGGAGTTCTAGTCTGGCATGTACAGCACGAAAATTAACCAGGCCGAGCGTAAATGCATGATCCCTGAATTGCATGGCCGTCACTGTGTTTCGGAACCCAATGACCTTGACCTGAGATTTTAGTGGAGTCGTTCGATGCTTGGAGTGCACCTATTCGCCTAGTTCCCCTCTCGACTTGGGCCCATCTTTACCCTTGCACAGAGAAGTAACCTTTCTGTTGGTCAACCATTTTTTCTGCGGAACTGATTAAAACCACGTAAAGAAACAGAAGATGAATACGAGTGTCATATCTGTAGCTCTCCACTCATGTGTATAACAAAATAAGCATTTGCCACTGTATCGCTCGAGCCCTCATTAAATACACTGATCCTCTGCTCCGTAGGCGATGGGGCTAAGGCAGCCAGACGTAAGCCTCAAACGGGAAAGACCAGAGGGAGCTGCATGGCTAGGCTCCATGCACGCATGGCAACGGAAACAGACTAGACGATAGAGCGTTGTCCGTAACAGTTAATGGTCAGACTCTGTATGTATTTGTTTTCCTTGCATTAGTTTGCACGTCATAAGTGCCAGAAGGCCGCGTTGAACATCATGACATGATCCAATGGCCAAATGTTGACCAACGTACTTTTGTCCACATCTGTAATTGCCCTTCGGTCATCAACTCCGAAGGAACTTGTTTCTTTTTCCCTCGGCATGTTATATTTGGTAGTTCCAGACCTATATAGGCCGTCGCCCGAGCCTTGAAGATCATGCACACGAAACTTCTTAAGCTGCCAACTCCCCATTGGCTTCCTTGAATGTTGATGTGAGGTGGCAGTATCTGAATTTATCTATCCATTCCATTATCATTATCATTGTCGGTAGTCGGTAAAGAGTGAGCATAGGCGACTCGGCTCGACACTGACTTCCTATAGTAGAGTATGACAAGTCCGGTCCGTGCTACCATTGCGATAGGTCAGTCCACGAAAGCTAATAAAGCCCAGCATCAGATGTTATCATATCACGATATGACTGCTCAGGCGAGCCACACGGTAAGGACAAGCTCCCCAGTCTGAACTAGGATGGATCATCCAACTGATGTCATGTCATGGTAGGACATGCAACGTGCATCATCCGCAGTCAACTTCCGTTACACGCACTTCGCTATGCTTTGCATTGACCACAATGGGGGCCTTCGCATAGAAGCGTCGCCGTCCATTGCAGGCTGCGAAAAGGCAATTTTCACAGACGATGTGCAGGACCGATTTCTGAAGTCGGTGACTACAGCATGGCAACCCAGCCTGCAGAGTCTCCATTCCAGTAAGTGATTTGGCAACTGTAAAACCGAGCCAGCCAAGGATGAAGTAGTAACCAAGACGTGTTCCTGCCCGAATCAGACACCTTGAGTCACATGAGCGGCGATGTCACGGGGAAGCCAATGCTTCTGTCCAGTCCTTCAATCGGCCTACAGCACACATGGTATCAGCCAAGCCTCCCACGACAGACTGGCCTCATTCCCTGTGAATGGCAGTCCTTGCAAAACAAGCGTCACAGGCGTAGCTTGAGACATGAACTCTCGGGCATCGGACTTGATTTGGATTCCGCTTCACCCACACCGTCGCTAAGGCGCACAGCACTTCGACTAGGGCAAACAGATCTTGTGCGACGATACTATGAGAAGGCATTCGAAGCTTTCCAACAGCTAAACTGCAGGGTTATCGCCAAAGCATTTGTGAAATTGGTGGAACCGCGCAAGCAGGTCAACCACCCATACAATGGACGACGGGCTGCCGGAGGATCATCACAAAAGATGGATTCTGAATTGACTAAGCCGAAATGGTGGCCTACGGGGGTGACACACAAAGAGCCCGACCATCTTCAAAAGGCCGGTAAGATGCTCCTAGCTTCCATCGGGTTGAATCGTGAGAGTTGAATACTTACTGGTATCATCTCTCTCTTCAGAGAGAATCAGGCTGCTTGTTCATATTCTGTGTGAACTGAAGGAGAGTCGAGGAATCACCGCTGAGAAGCTCAAGGATGCTGGACAAGATGTGCGGCGCCAGATTCAGCCCGAGAGCCGTCTACAAGTTCTTGATGAGATATACTACGTTCGTTATATGGAAGAATTGTACATGGAGGGCAAAATTAGTACGCATTCGCTTCCATACCTTAGGGGACTGAAGCCACACCCCAACACCAAGCGACTAACACTTTCTATAGGCGGGGACACAATGATCTACGTTTCTCATGTCCATCTGGATGAGGACTTCTTGTTCGCTGAATTACGGGACCAGACAACTAACAACTCTCGTGAACTGTCACTCCCGATTATGAACAACAAGCCAGATGCCCCCAAAGCGACGGAGGGAAGCAAGAGTCCTGGGGACCAGAGTGAAGTGCAAGCCGCCACGGACAAATCGCACACTGACATGCCTGTACCTTCCGACGAGCGGCGCCTGCCACCAATGGAGGTGAATCACCAAACAAAACGCTCCGCCAATCAGGACTACTGCTACCCTCCTTCGCCGGTATCCAGCCCCTCCATCAGTCGGAAGAGCTCCTTGGAAAGCGGCTTGTCTACATACTCAACAGACATGGCTGCACCGGTGCTGTCAGGGAGTGAACCCAGCGGGGGGTCCTGTGCTTCTAGGGATATCCATCCCACCGAGGCTTCATGCATGCCGGATTATTTTGGTAGCCAGCAAATGGCCACTTCATCTGCTGAACAAAGTCACCAGCCTGGATTTTGGAGCCTCCCACCGGCCCATACGGCACTACCATATAACGGATACTGATGTGGCAAATCACTGAAAGACGCACGGCGGGGACCCTTTCCAAATGACGCTCTGTATATACTGAATGGTCTTAGCCATGCCGAGATCTGGATCCCCCCCTCCATTTACGCTTGCATAATTTCCTATGTATTACAATATTTTTGGGGGTTTTCATGTTTGGGGAAGTGACTGTACTCTGAATACGTGGAGTTCAGCGGCACTGTGGCTGGCGCAAGTGGCGGATACATACTATTTGTGATATAGACAACTTTCTGTATTATTTCATTTTCTGGACAAGGTGCAAAACAGCGAGGAAAGGTGGTCATCAATCATTTACTGACAGTCATTATCATTCGTTGCATATAAGAGAACCAAGACAATTTGATAAAGGGAGATATCTTAGACCATCTATTTTTGATTTATGTTGGGTTGCTGCGATTACTACTGAGTGATTTATCCCGCACGAAGCGGGGTAGTACAGCACCTGCCAGGTGTTCAAGGGGCCGCGAGAGTTAGCTGCTATAACTAACTGCACGGCCGGTCCTTAGTCTTTTGAATATGTATGGCGCCAGACAAGACCTTGATGATTAGCTCAATAATTGAGTCAGTATCGCCATGTCTACAGCTATATAGAATAGTAGCCAATGATGCGAGACATGGCAGGGTCTGTTAGGTAGTACCTTACTCCCTGCTTTATGCATATGCCGAAAGCAGTAATAATTTCCAGGGGACAGGAACATCTCGAAAGAGCGTATCAGGTCTTCGCCACTACTATAGAGTAGTACTGCAGACAAGCCAGAATCCGGGTTCAGGTGCCGACAGGGACGAGTTCCCAGCAATCATAGTTGCAGTAGAGCTTAAATGTCCAGAAACAAAGACACGCATCTACTTGAATGTCTAGTCGATCATAGATCGAGCACAGACAATAAATGTGTGTGGTGACATTAGCAGCTGCTAACTACTCAGAGACTTCTTAGCACACAAAGGAGTAAGTAGTAATGAGTGTGTACACAGTAAAATGCGAGGAGAGCGAAATGTCCGAGAGACCCTTGAAAATGCCCCAGAAAACATGCCAACCGCCTCAGGCATGGAATCTACTATAAGCCTCGCAACGGGACAAATGAACCATGGGGTCCAATGGGGGCAAATCATGTGGAGAGTATAAGAATTTTCTATTGGCTGCAGCACTCCGCAGGTGGGTCAGGATAGATGATCGCCGGTCTGGAACGGCAAAGTCGCGACAAGTCAGCAGCAGCCAACCACAAGCTCCAACGCGTGCACACGGAGAACCTCATCCTTCCAACTTGCTCTCAACTTCCTGCATCTTTCCTTCTGCTCCCCGACTTCTACGGTCATGCGCTCTGAGCGTTGAAGCACACTGGTTGCGCCTTATCATCCCAGAAACTCAGTCATCCGAATTCCATCCTCTGGTTCGAATACAGTATACCTCGCTGCATTTGTTTGTAAGTCATCCACGGATTCGTCCACCATGCCTTAGATTGATAAGGAATCCGCATCCGTTTCGGATCACTTCCTGCTCTGTCTTCCTTATCCCATCACTCGCCCCTTGATCTACCCTACCTTTCTGCCCGGGTGCAACACCGGTCCTTCTTAGTCCAAGCTTGGCTATAATCTACTCTAAACAACATGGGGATGCTAACTATAGGACGCTTCCTCAGCCGGCCTTATCCACACTCCCGTGACGGTCCCACGATATTTTCCTTTCAGCAGAGGCTCATCATGGAAGACGGTGGTTCCTCTGATGCTAGGAAGCCAGAGTCAGTGGCTAGCAGTAGCTCGCCTGCTTTGCATCCCACCACGGACTACGATCTCTCTGAAACGGAAGAGACGCTAAACTCGCCTGATACATTTTACTCGCCACCTGCCTCACCTGGGCGTCTGTCGCGCAACCCGTCCTTTTCGTACCATGATGACTGGGAGACATTTCCGCCTCTAGACCAACTGACGGTGTTCGACCTGCTTGATAACCTCTCTCTGTCACAAAGGCTGGAAAGGCTGCAGCGAGCACTCAACGCGCAAAAGGACAAAGTCAAGAGACAACGCGAGAAGCTCAAGCACACTTCCATTAACGCGAAGGAACGTGTTGTGGGCGAATGGAAGAGACGAGTCCCAACAGCCGACGAGCAGTTAGACAAGTACCGCCGTCGCATGAAAGATGGCGTGGAACGCCTGGGGAAACAGTGGAACGCGACCGCTACTGTGACACTACGTGAGAAGATCTCTTTCATCGCTGGTGTTATGAACATCCTCGTGAGCGGCTACCTCCTTGGAGGGTTCCCCGAGTACTTCTACATCTGGTTCAGCGTGCAGCTGGCCTACTTCATGCCTATCAGATACTACCGGTATCACAAAAAGGGCTACCACTATTTCTTGGCTGATCTATGCTACTTTGTCAATGTGCTCTGTATGCTCAGTCTCTGGGTTTTCCCTGGCTCGAAGAGGCTGTTTATCAGCACCTTTTGCTTGGTATTCGGCAACAACGCCGTTGCGATTGCCATGTGGCGCAACTCGATGGTTTTCCACAGTATGGACAAGGTGGTCAGGTAAGCTTCGCTATTATGATGCCATTCTGAACAACCATTGACTTGAGGGTAGTCTGTTTATCCACATCATGCCACCCGTTTCCTTGCATTGTCTCGTCCATATGACGTCAGCGGAGACGCTGCGAGATCGATTCCCAGCGATCTACGAGATCAAGTTCAGTGAACCGGGTTCGCCCAATCATTTCAACCTCCTGGAAATGATGGGATGGGCAACAGTGCCTTACGTTATTTGGCAGCTGACGTACCACTGTTTTATCACTGTTCGTCGTGCCGAGAAGATTGCTGCAGGACGTCCGACCAGCTTCACTTGGCTCCGCAAGTCGTATGCCAAGACCTGGATCGGCAAAGTCGTCCTGAGCCTCCCCGAATCTCTCCAGGCTCCGGCTTTCATGCTGATTCAGTACTTGTATGCGATATTGACCATGATCCCCTGCCCTCTGTGGTTCTGGTCTCGGTGGGCGAGTGGTCTTTTCCTCACCGGTCTTTTCATTCTCAGCGTTCACAACGGCGCGACATACTATATTGACGTCTTCGGCAAGCGCTTCCAGAAGGAACTGGAAGAGCTGAAGAAGGATGTTGCTCGCTGGCAATCGTCCCCGGAAGGGGTCTCCAGCCCAACGCTTCTGTCGTCTGACAATGCTGCGACAGTCGGGGCCAAGGGTCTCGAAGAATCGGCCAGTGGCGGATCCGACAAAGTCGGCGTTGATCAGATCCCTCTTCTTGATGCGCAATCGACAGGTGTAGAGAGCGGCCATGCTGCCGACAATTCTGGGGTCCGGGAAAGGTCTTGAGACGATTGTTACATGAAGCTCCTCACATAATGCTTCCTTTGCTTCGTTCAGGAGTCTTGATTCTTGCCTATAGCTTTGACTTGTGGATCCGACCAGATCGGAACCGTTTCTCGTTGATACCCAACTTCATCTGTTGTCATTCCTTACTGTCTGGCCTGTCCTGTGCTGCATTTTCTGCTTTTTGTTTATGACAGTATATGATTGATTTCTTAGATTTGCGTGATGATGTGATATGGTCCGTAATTACGAGACGCTCTTTACAATCGAATTAATGACATGAATGTGTGGATAGTTAGCTAGTGGGTTAGTCCATCCTTAGGGAAATGAACTGAGTCACGATGGGGGTGAAATTGGGAGTCGAAGCTTCCAGTAGCGAAGCCGGCCGGACTCGCATTTTGCGTTCGGCGGCGATCAAACCTTAAGTCCGACGTCGCCGCGGTCACGTGTTTAGCCACCTCTGCTCCAGACTCTCGGGGAACGAACGACACTACGCCAGCACCTCGTCTTACTTTTGTGATTTCCGATTTCTTTCATATCTTTCTCCTCAGTGTGTCACATTTGAAGTCACGTCCCGCATTTGGCTCTGTATTGTTGTGCATCCGTCTGCATTCGCTCGATCTTCCGAGCATTTCGATCCCCTAGGTTTCCGCAATGTCCGTTACAATGAGGTCAGCTAGCCTTGTGCGCGGCAATGCAGTATTGCGGCCTAATTTGCTCGGTAAGTTAAACTGGAATCTCTTGTCTATCCGAGGCCCAAAAGGGCTTCGACTTTGACTGCTTGATCGCTAACTCGGTGTTCGCATGCAGCCCGGCAACGACTTTCCGGTGCCTTGGCTGCGTCGACGGCCGCAAACCTCCGATTCAACGGCAGAGGTCTGCCATCTCAACTGTCGGCAATCGCCCTTCTAGTCCCTCAGCAGCGCGGATATGCCACCGATCCGTCGACCTCTTCCACGTCTTCCTCAAACTCGTTCCCCCCTCCGGGCTTCAACGCAGAGCAGGCCAAGAAGCCCCTCCCCCCGGACAACGTGCAGCCTTCCAAGGATGTCCAGAAGGTTGCGCCAAGCTCTGGACAGTCTATTTCGTCTCAAATCGCTGCACAGAACAATGGAAAGTCAGCTGAGCTGACGACGGCGAAGACCGCGGATGTTGATGGCAAGAAGGAGGAGAAGAAGGAGACGAAGAAACTGACAATCGGACAAAAGATCAAGAAGGAAGCCCAGCACTACTGGGATGGTACCAAGCTTCTTGCTACGGAAGTCAGAATAAGTTCTAGATTGGCATTGAAGATGGCTGCGGGCTATGAACTCAGTCGCAGAGAGCATCGTCAGGTTAGTACAGTCCGCATGGGATACGCTGCATTGATCGCCGCTAATGATTATATGTATGTAGCTCCAAAGAACCGTCAAGGATCTGGGTCGCCTTGTGCCTTTCTCCATGTTCGTTATCATCCCCTTCGCGGAACTGCTACTTCCCATTGCCCTGAAGTTGTTCCCGAACATGCTGCCTAGCACCTACGAGGGCCAGAAGGCGCGCGAGAAGAAGGCGCTGAGCCTGAGCTCTACACGTAAGGAGGTTTCGGGTTTCCTGAAGGACACACTGAAGGAGTCTGGTCTCCCGGTCACTGCTGCGACCGTCAAGAATGAAGAGTTTGCCGAGTTTTTCAAGAAGATCCGCACCACGGGAGAATCGCCCACTCCCGACGACGTGATCAAGGTGTGCAAGATTTTCAAGGATGACCTGACTCTCGACAACCTTTCTCGGCCTCAGCTGGTGGGTATCTGCAAGTACATGAACCTCAATACCTTTGGAACGGACGCCATGCTCCGCTACAACATCCGCCACCGTATGCGCCAGATCAAGCGCGATGACCGCGCTATCTTCCACGAAGGTGTGGACTCTCTGTCTGTCCCTGAACTGCAGATGGCATGCGCCTCCCGTGGTATCCGCACGCATGGTGTGTCTCCCGCTCGCCTGCGCGAGGACATGTCGATGTGGCTGGACCTGCGTCTTAAGCAGGGCGTCCCCTCCACCCTTCTTGTGCTGAGCAACGCATACGTCTACGCCCAGGGTGGTAAGGAAGCTGAGATGTCGTCCCAGATTGAGGCTCTCCAGTCCGTTCTGTCTAGCATTCCCGAGGAGCTGTTCCACGAAATCGAGCTCGAGGTTCACAATGCCGAGGGCGCCGCCACCAACAAGCAGCGCCTGGAGGTCATCAGAGAGCAGCAAGAGCTGATCGAGGAGGAGAACGAGCAGAATAGCGAGAACGAGGAGAAGGGCGTCTCTGCTCCTAAGGACATCGAGGATATCGATGACAAGGAAGACGTCAAGTACGAAGCCAAGTACAAGACGCAAGCGGGTGAGGCCAGCGAAGCCGTCCAGGAGGGCGAGAAAGCCTCTCAGGCACAACACTCTACCCAGGCTAAGGAAGAGAAGAAATAATCGCAACCTTCCTTCTCTTCTCTTTGCTTCGACAGGGCGTTTATACCGCGTTGATGAACCTGACATAGATCTCTTTTCTCCTCTTGATCCCTACGCCTATACTCTCTACTTTCTCTCCCTTTATTTTTCTTCCCATGTGTTATTGTGTATACGATAGACTCTGTTCGCTTGTTTGTTTATTTACTCGTCTCATTTCTTGTTTCTTCACTGGGATCCGTGGTTGGACACCATCGAATTTGGGTCTCTTATATCCTTTTAAACCAGGCTTCTTTCTTTGTGACCTACCGACACTGAAATAGATACTTACTTAGTCGACTTGGACGGTTGATCTGGACAAAAATATGACGTGGATATTAAATGATAGTACCATGATTTATTTTTTGAATATACCTACCCAATAACTGCGTAATATCAACCCATCGGGTATTTAACTTTGGTCAGCGGCTCCTCCGTCAAGTACCTCGGCAACATACCCGATAACTTTATCAAGTGACTTACTCCTCCGTACTTCCACCAAAACCAACTAAAGTATCAATCCTGCATCAACATATGGCCAAGTAACGAGCTAGCCAATCGATAGATAAATCAACTAACCCCTTACATCCCTAACCTAGTTTTCTTCTGTCTCCTGCAATGCGAAATCCTCTCCTCCATCATCATCACCATCGCATACTGCACCGCCAATTCTACTCTTCCCCACGGATCATTCTCCCTCGCACCTTCAGCAGTCAAAGCCACTTCTACACCTCTCCTAACGTCGCAGATCCCACTACCATGCCCCCTCTAAACCCAACTTCGCAGGTACATCATCCTACATCCTACATCTTTATAATATACCTACCTCCTCTCATCTACACAATACACCCCTCCCCTAAAATCAAATGACGTAACATCGCCAAACTCAATCTATCAATAACAAACCAACCAAAATAACACACTCACTCTGTAAGCAAACTAATTACTAAGTCCTTAACTAACAATGTAAATCGCAGAAAGCCATCGCCAGATTAAGAAGCTATACTCCCCCGCCGACAACTTATACCTCGGTCCCGTTGTCACGCCGCGCCGCAGTACTGGTGCTGCTGTATGCGGACCAGAAGGGGGACTTGAGGGTTGTGTTGACGATGAGAGCGGCAACGTTGAGGTCTTGTATGTATACCTGCACACCTCTTTCCACTAATAGTCGCTTGATTCGGTGTTGTAGATGGAGCAGTGTGGCTAATTGTGATATGACAGATGCTGGACAGGCTGCTTTACCGGGTGGTAAGTTGTCTCTCACTTTCTTTTCTAATCCCATATGGCACAGCCATCTCTCTAAGGGGTTGTTATGTGTGCTACGTACGATGATAGAAATATTCTTCCTATGATCTACCGTAGCAACACGCTATATGCTATATGCTACATCACATTGATATCAAACCCGAACTAAACCAAAAACACAGGCCGCGCCGACTCCCTATCAGAAACGCCCATCCAAACCGCGCGCCGGGAAGCTAAAGAAGAGATCGGCCTCCCCGAACACGACGAGCACCTACCTCGGCCCTTCACGGTCGAGCATCTCTGCGAGTTCCCAGCCAACCTAGCGCGAACGGAACTAGTCGTTCGGCCATGTGTGGCGCTACTGCATTCATTCGATGAGCTGACGGGCGAGAATGCCGATCCTGAAGTCTCGCTGATCCCGAGGTTGGATGCGCGCGAAGTCGCGGCGGTGTTTACGGCGCCGTTTCGCAATTTCTTGCGCTGTAGGGATATGGAGGATTGGGGTGATGGGGATCCGACGGAGTGGTATAAGGGGGCTTGGACGGAGTGGCATCAAGAGAATTGGAAGAGTGAGTATTATTACTTTTTTTGGTTTGTTTGCTTGCTTGCTTTCTTGTTTGTTGGGTCGTGTTGTGGTGGCTGACTAGGAGCAGTGCATCAATTCTTCGTCCCTGTTCGGCCTAAAGAAGTGGTTAAGCCGAAGACAAGGACGGAGGAACAGAAAGAAGCGGTTAGTCAGTTGGAGGAGCAGGAGAAGGCCTCGCAGGTTACTCGGTACCGGGTGTTTGGGATGACGGCGCGGATGTTGGTTGATGTGGCGCGGGTTGCGTATGCCGAAGAGCCGGAATTTGAGCACAATAGTCACTTTGGGGATGAGGCGATCATTGAGAAGTTAAGGAAGATGGGCCGGTTAAGTCCGATTCGGAGGACAGGGGATCAGTTGACTAGGCGGGATATGGAGATGGCGGCTAAACTTAGTTGATACTTATAGTACTTATTGGATCTCTGTGTTGATAGCCTTATTTAGAGACCATCCATACTTTATACTTGAACGAGCCCTATGAATTAAATCAACGGCAAAGAGAATAGATGTCTCTTACAACACCCATAGAACATCACCACGCGAGCCCAGCATCACTAGATCAAACACAACCACAACCACATCAGCACACCCCCCCTGAGATACATGCAATGTCCATCCCCTTATCTCCCCTCCCACTCCGCTTGCCATTATCACCCCATCCCCATCCTGCAAACACCCGTCCAACAGCACTAAACAATGCATAGGTATTTGAATTTGCAATAACCGTGATGGCATCCCACGCACACGTCCACGCATGCATATCATGCATTTCGCATCCAAATCCTATCGGCTAAAACCGCTCTGCAGTTGATTATTTCCCCATGTTTTGATTGATACTAGCTATTTCCGGACGCAAACAATTCTTTAGATTTTATTTGTTGGTTACACAAACGATGAATACGGACACGGAGGGATTTGTCATTGTGAGCGTGGCGTGTGCAGGGTGGTGGTGGTAATGGCGAGTGGCTGAGTTTTGATTTGGGCTAGGCTACTTAGTGGTATGTGGATGGATGTGTGATTACTTATGGGAAAGGGGGAAGTACTTCTTTGCTGTTGAGGGGTTAATAGTTGGTAGAAGAGATTGTGCCTGGTGAGATACGTTTGGTAAGGGGCATGGTTTGATGTGAGTAGTAGTATATTTGGTTGGGGGTGAATGTGTGGGTTAAGGTAGATGGATTGAGAGGAGTAGGTGTATGTTGAGTGGTGGTTCATTGTAATTTGGTCAGTAGAGGTCGTGTTCTGCTCATGGCTCGTGGTTATTGTACTAAGTGGGATACGATGGCATTGGTACACCTGGAAAGAAGACTTGTAAGTGGTGGCTTTTCCATTGAGATACAAGATTAATGGAATGTGAAAGAGTAGATGCCAGCACTCAGAGGGGGTGAAGTTTAATGTTTGCTGGGGCTATCGCTGCACGTGGTCAGGTCTGTTCACTCATGGGATCAGCTCGATTGGCTTTGATACTGCAGCTCGCATTCTCCGTCCAAGTATGATGACCATCAGCACGGGTCTGGCTGTGGCTCAAGCAGTGCAGGCAATTAATGTGTACTACAAAGCTGGACTACTACAGCCAATGCCAGATCATTTTCACAAGCAGCCGCTTGGTATCACGGTGAGGGTGTCATCTCAGCCTGATTTCAATCGTGACCGACCCCAAAGTAATGCAGCAACTATCTATATTTGCAATACTGGCTCAACCTCATTGGACTCGCGGGCTGTGTGGCATGCCCGTGTTGACCATGATGAAATGTCACTCTAAACTCACTTTGATTTCCGATACTCACTTGCCGCCAGCCACTCGAGTCTTCGGAAAGTCTACTAGTGGGGAATGTCTCTGGAGGGTGTATTAGGGTTAGGAATGCCATGCTTGCCAAACCTTGTCTGCTCGCCTAACGCGGATGAGAGTAAGACATCCCATACAACGATGCTAGCGTCATTAATCTCTCATCGCTAGTGGAGATTGACACTTGAGTTAGCTTTGCCAACGGTGCTAGTCTCAGGAAATCAAATCTAGACTTCCGTATTCCCGAAAACGGGCAATTCGCGAAATCTGCGACATCACAGGTTGAATGAGGAGGCCGTCAGCTAACTACTGATACTGATTGGCTTGCATTGCCTGCAGCAGCATGGCTTGGCTGCCATGGGACCAGCCTCAATCCGACAGTGATCTGAAACGGGTCGGGTATGCCCGTGAGTGGAATGCTGGGCCGCTATCTTGAATGCTGGCGGTGGGTAGCCTGGCCGTAAAGGCCCCACTCCGGCTCTAAGCTTGAACGATTCCAGAAGACTTGCATCTTGGTGCATTCTCTCTTGCCTCATCATGAGCTCATGCTTATTGCTGGAGTGGATCGATCGAATGAGTTGTCGTCTCAGTGGAGCTGATGAGATAGCAGATTCAGCGCGTACCGCGACAGCCAGCCTCTAGCCACCCCCACCGTCTGTTCTGCTCAGCTCCCCTCAGGCT
This sequence comes from Aspergillus neoniger CBS 115656, assembly GCF_003184625.1. NCBI lineage: Eukaryota > Fungi > Ascomycota > Eurotiomycetes > Eurotiales > Aspergillaceae > Aspergillus > Aspergillus neoniger. Next base: position 543,771 of record NW_020291139.1, on the reverse strand, counting down.
CAGCTGCACCACGATTCGATGATGTCCGAACTATGCCCGCCCGGGTCCGTTGCATCATCCAGCTGCCCAATCTCTCTGTCGCGACGGACGAATGTGGAGCTGCTGTTTTGGCATTCTCTGAGCTATCTCCGGTCGAATGGGGGGCCATCAGGATAGTTGCCTGGACTCCGATGGGGCTATCTGGCGTGACCACGTAGCAGTATCCCGAGCGGAGGGAACGAACAGTGGAGGATGGGAGGAACGAGGCGTATCGCGGCGTGGACTGTGAGACGCTGGGGATGACCTATCCAAAGAATGCTGAGAGCGAGACCGGCCTGAAGCACGTGTCCTGACTGGATGGACCTGTCATAGAGAAATGAGTTCTAGTTTACCTCATCGGCAGTGATTACCCTGCTGGAAAGTAGGGTGGCTGAGGCTAGGGGGATGTTCTAGAAAACCCGAGGCGTCATTCGTCGGTTGGTTGCCGTCTATCTGCCCTGATGAGAGGTGATTACCGACACTGATCCTTCTGGTCTGTGGTGAAGCCAGAAGAATGTCATGCTGGATAGACTATCTGTGTTACCTGTCATATAGGAGAGTATATGTACCTTTCGAACTAAGGGGAAGAAAAAGAAAAGAAAAGAAAGAAGCAGGGATAAGCAACGAAGAAGAGAAGCAGCTAGGGGAGTAAGTCAACGCGACTAAGAAAACTAGGCCACGCTAAGCGTGCAGAGAAGAGGGACAGAAGCAAAAGGGAAGAGGGTCTGTCAAAGGCGATCTCCATACCGCAATATGATCTATCTTGTGTGATTCCCTACAGTGAGTATGCGTGTCACTTTTCTATGCAGACTTTTCTTTTTTCCGTCTCTTTTCTTTTGTCTTTTTAGTTGACAAAAGACGAGGGGACATGCTGAATAGTTAAGCCATCATTGCGGAATTAAGTTCAATTGAGTGCAGGGATAGAAGAGTAAGCAACGTGAAATGCCAAAAGTCAGTTAGGTAGATAGCAGAAAATGAGAAAGTAAAAAGCAAAAGAGTAAGAAAGAGTGTGCAAGCTGAAAGGCTGAAGGATGAGGGCTGTGGAGGAGGGCAACCAGGGATAAGCGGCGTCCAGGTTTCTTTGTTTGACTGGCAACGACCAGCGCGACTAGTACTTAGTTTAGTTGGTTTAGTTGAGTCGATTAGTGTTGATCCAACTAAGAATCACTAAGAATAAACCCGCCATGCCATGAACCATTCAGATCCCATTTCTGACGGAAGGAAAGGATCGACTTCCGGGGTTCAGTAATCAGCAATCCAGCAATCAGCAAGCAAGTAAGCTGGGATCACTCGGCGACTCCAGAATTGTTGGTTATTGCGCTTCGTATTCTTCCCCGGCCCTAACCCGATCTTTCCCCCATCCATCAAATGTCTGGACCTTCCCATGTCTATCTTTCTCTCAGCCTCTGTGTCAATTGTGTTCTTCCTAACTTCCAAATCATTCAATCAATATTCTATCTAGAGCCAGAACCAGAATTTCCGGTAATTGTAGACGAAAAGTGAACGGAAATCACCCTAATGGCGCGCCCCTCAGCAAGCCCACCCACACACCATCCACACACACCATCCACACCCCCCGGTCCATCCCTTGCATGAGGGTGTCACTCTCATGAGGCTATTCCCGCCCATGATGATGACCACGACGATCCCATCCTGCAGTTCGGCCAGGAACTGCCCTTGAGATATGTCGCTTTTTATTTTTGCTTTTTAAATATTTATTTTAATTTTTTATCCCATGGATTTTCCCAAAATTCTACATGGACTCCGCCCCGAACTCCTTGGGATCTAGGGATGAACGGCCGGACCAGCCAGACGGAGCTTGACGAGCTGCATATGGCGACCCTCCCTGATGGATCCCATCACATCCATCCGCTGCTGAGTTTCTTGTCGTCGGCCTCGTTCTCCTCTTCTTCCTTCTTCCTTCTTCCTCTAATGATTATTATTTTTATGATTATTATTATTAAACCCATCTCCCTTTAAACTCCATCCTATCGTCTCCCTTCTCTCTCCCCTTCTTCTTCTCCCTTCCTCCCTTCTTCGTTCATCTTCATTCCTTTCTTTTTGCCTTTCCCCTCGTTCTCTTCTTGTTGAACCATGGTCCCGGCGGGTTCTTTATCTCTACACTGCCGGATAAAGACACTGGCCACAGGCTGACTGACTGACTTGCACGGGTGACGGTCGTGTGATTGTTTGCTTGCCCTGCTTGCTGGCCTGTCATCCTGGACGCCAAAAAAAGGTTAAAATCGCATCAAGACCGGCGACTGGCGAGCAAAGTCAAAAAAGCAACGACGCTGGCCGTATTCGGGTCACAATTTTGGTACTTCGCCTACGGAGAACATCCAAATCGGGCCCATTTCCCTCCCGGCTGGTGCCTCTCGCTGGTTATCTTTCTCTTCTTCGGCTTCTTTCTCTTCACTCCTTCTGCTTCTTGGTTCTGCTTGTCTTTCCCTTGCCACGTTTTTCTCTATTCTTTCCCCCCATCCTTCCGGAGGGGGAAAGGTCTTTTGAGACATCCCTTCCCCTCCCTTCGTGCCAACTCTATAAACTATCTCCTGGCACTGCCAACGATATACTTCCCAGTTCCTGGCCCGAGCCACGGGAATATTACTCCCCACTCCCAACCCCCCCCCCCCCCTCTCCATCTAGCACAACAGCATCATGCTTTCTCCGTCCTCGTTGGCACTTCCTAGACAGGCCCCTCCAGTGAGGCCCTCTCGGTCCTTGGAGGGACTAGAGCAAGTCGTTCCTCCTCGAGTGCCAGTGCCCCCTGCTCGCCCGGCACTGCGACATATTGATAAGCCGCTCCCTGAGCTGCCTCCCAAGCCACTGCCTGAGACCCCGTCGATGGATGAGGGCTCCACTGCATGGAGTGATGACAGTAGTACCATTTCCAGCTTCTACGATGACAGCCGACGCTTTTCGGCGGATTCGTCCGAGAGTTACCCTGTTTTTGTCCGCTCTGGTTCGGACGATCTGTCCGAGCTTGTCGATCATCCACCCACTACCGGGCCCATCGACCCGTACCAGCATGACGACCATCACCAGCACCACAATGACCATCCAAAGTCCGCACCCTTCGCCATCACCACTACTTTCCTCCACGATGACCACTCCGACCGAGCCCAACCCTGGGTCGCTAACCGGGTTGGCCCCAACCATTACTTCCGGGAGAAGAAATGGGACTTTTTCCCTGAGCTGGCTACTCCGTCGGCTCTCCCGGCATCCCCGCGTTTTCCCACTCACCCCCGCAAAAAGAACGGCAGTAAACTGAACCTCACCGTGTTCGACTTCGCCAGCCGCAACCGTTGGAACTCATCCGATCGAAGTGGACGCGCCCTCGCTCAGGACGTGCGCAATTCCATTCGCTCCTATGTGCAACGGCGCTTGTCGAAAAATTCCCTGGAACGAAACAAGAGCAATCGGTCCTCACCCCCCACAGCAGGTTCAGTGGATCCTGTGCGCACCCCCACGCCATCGAGCAAGATCACCACCACCGACGAATATTATCATCCTGGAAGTCCAAGGTCTCCTCTGAGCCCAGTGGATGTCTCACCCTCGAATAAACGCCTATCGCGCATGTCCACTCGCTCAACCATGGGTGCGCGCGGCCCGCACCCGCGGCCTCTGGCGTCCCCACGGAAGAAGCAGCTAGCAGTGCCGATGTCGCCGTATCAGAAGTACGGTGCGGCGATCTGGGAGAAGCCAGGTCGCGAGAAGCGCATCAGTTACCGACAGAGCCCTAATGTTCGGTTCCCTCGCTATCGGAAACGACGCTCGTCAAAGAAGGGCTTTGTGTCCTCCGCAACGCCACCCCTGACGCCACCCGCCCGGTCTCAACTACAGCAGAACACTCGGGACTGCGTCCGAGCTATCCAAGACGGCACCCATCATATCCTCGACGCCCTTGACGGCGCGCGGAAGAAGATGATCGGGGTGCGAGGCGATCGACGGCACACAGAGCTGAAATCACAAATCCGACTAGTCGGACCAGTCAGTCCATACAATAACAATTACGGACAGACCGATCCATGGATTTAGAACGAAAAGCTCACTATCTCTCCTCTCAGACTTTCCTTTCTCGTTCCGTCTTCTTTCCTTTCTATGTTTATGATATCCCATTCGCTTCATTGTCCATGTTATCCAATTAGCCTGTCCTTATTATTTCCGGTCACTCTCTACGTCTACAACTCTCGTCTTGTCCTGCAACTCTAGTCATTACCGTGATATCCCGTTGGCATTTTCAGGGTCTCTGCTTGGCGTTGGGGATGCACCTATAGATGCTTTATCTATAGCCACTTCAACTTTTTGGTATATTACATTGAGGAATACTAGCTTATAATGACCCAATATCGAATCTTATCATCTACAACCCAAAACAGTCAGACTAATCGTCCAATAATCGCAGTAATTGAATACACCGCACCCCACCCAAAAGAATGCAACCCATACTGTAAGATGATAATGCAACACGTGCCCTATCCCTTACATATCAATCCCCAATACTTGCATATGCAGCACCCGCACATGATCTGACTAGGAAATTCTCCTGGATCAAATGTCTCTCTTTCCTTTCCCTAACCCTTGCCCTGTCTTTCACCCCCTAGGCACAAAATTAAACACAATGTCAGTATCCGTTGACAACCATAGACATTTGTAATTTGCTACTGAAACATCATATATCTCTGACCAACTCAAATCACCCAAGTCTTTCATCCCTATCCATAATATAGAAATACATTCATCGTGGCTGTAGCTGTACGTATCTGTAGTCTTAAGCATGCAAATAAATTTACGATACCTGTGCATACTGTGTAAACCCTTGCTTCGAATACTAACCCTTTAAGCTAGCTATAATATCAGCTGATTAGCTGCTTAGTAGATACTATATTATCTTTCTTCTATAGTAGGAGTGTATTATAGATTTGTAGTGATCTAGGGATGGGGTGGATGGATAATGCTGTGCGACTTCTAACTCATTCCAGTGGATTTGTGGTGTTGTGTTACTTTTGGGTTTTGTTTCTTGGGAGATTTTGTGCTAGTATTTGCCATGATTGTGGGGATGGATGGAATTGGGATTTGGATGTGGTGTATTTACTACTACTAGTACGGAGGAGGAGGTAGGTAGGAGGGATAAGGTGAGTGTGTGGGAGTGGGAGTGGGATGGTGGGAATGAGGTTCGTGCTTGGGGCTCTGTCAATGGGTTTGAATTCGATGGTGTGGGCAAGTTGCTGGATTGCATATTATACTTATTTTTTGCTGGAAGGTGCAGTACTGCATGTGCAGTAAGGTTACAACTATTCTGTTTATCAAGCGATGCAATAGGAACGAATAGTAGGTCACTGATATTCCTAAATGCAACCCTATATATTTCATAGAGTTAGGTCATGATAAATCAAAGGCTAAACTAAGATACTAAGGTATTCTATTTTATCCTGCGCCCAACCATCGCCTGTCCAAGCAAACCAACCAGCCAACCCACAAGGAACCGAAATTAATAAAGAGACCCGACCTGAGAAGAACTGAAAAGGAAGCTTTCACAACTGCGCAACGTTTTCCAGGATCTGCACCTCCTGGCCCGGCTTGAATGCCGGCAATCCGATGAACGGACAGCCCGCGCACCGGAAGGCATCGCCCAGGGCGCAGTTTCCACACGAGCCTGTCTTACCCTGAACGGTAAAGTCCAGCTCGTTCAGGTCCTCCGTTTCCAGCTTCATCACGTTCAGAGCCTTGTCTGCCTTCTCCCGCTCCGCTTGTTCCTCTGCCTCGAGTCGTGCTGCGAGTCCGCACGTGCAGTCCTTGCAGGCGCGACGCCGGCGGCCGGGCTTGGGCTGGCATTCGGGGGCTGTGATGCATGCATTGTTAGCATGGTTCAAATTCCACAAGAATTATCGAGGTATGAATGGGACTTACGCTGAATAGGTCTCTTCAAATCCTCATCCGACAGCAGGGTATCCTCGTCGATCAGATCATCGTCGTTCTCGTAATCGTCGTCATTATTAATCATGCCCACAGTGACAGGCTGCACGGGCGGGGCAGGCGCAGGTGCAGGAGCAACGGTCTCTGTCTTCACAGCATCCTTCTTCTTCCCATTGCGTCGCAGAGGAATCGCGAACGACTTGGGCTGGTCCATCTTCTCAAATCCGGCATCGGTCTTGATCAGCCCCGCCAAGACCGCCTCGCGCTCCTCGGCCTCTCCGAAAAAGTTATCCTGGGTCTGTAGCTTCGCTCCCGCCTTCATACAGGGAACTAACGCGGTGTAGACATCCCGCGTGAGCAGGTGGAGAGCCTCCGACCGCCGCGTGCCATCGGTATCGGTTAGGACGACAATGTGATCGTAGGTGTTGGCGGGGAGGGAAACGAAGCCGGCAGATATGCGGTCAAGCATCTGCAAGTCGGTTGTGGAGCGGTCAAAGGTAGTGAAAAGGTCCCGGAGCTTCTCTTCTTGAGTGGCGATGGAGGGGGGAGCGAGGAGGAGAGTGCGCTTGGAGGGGCTGCCGGTCGACATGGGCTGGAAGGAGGGGGCGGGTGCCATGTCGAAATCAGGCGTTGTGTCGATGGTCACGAACGAGGGAGCCATTGTGTCGGTCTACCTGCGAGTTCGTCCGTGAAGGGAGAAGGGAGAGGAGATAGTTGGGGTATAAATGGAAGGGAGTGGAAATTGAGGTTCAAAAGTGATCAGTGGCCGTGATCGGATGCTCGTTTTGGGTTTCGTCTGGCTGACTCAATTGTCATCTGACGGCGTTGTGATTGGGTGGCGGGGAAAGTGGCAGAGATTGTGTTTTGACGGTTATCAGCGAATTTTCGGAGTTATCTGATGATGGGGGATTACAAATCGAGGCACACGCCTGCAACCCCCGAGGAAATAGCTAGGTGATAGTCCGATGGCGGTGGTGGGATTTGTTTCCTCCTTTAGGAAAGTCGATGTCAGTGGGTTTTAATTTCTGGGAGGTTCTCTTTGACTCCGAGTGATTTTTTAGCAGATTTTCTCCCCTCCACTGCCCCGCACCTATATTACTTTGGCCCGGTTGCTATTGCCCTGCTCGCTGTCCGTGGAAAATTGTCACGGGAATTCCTTGGCCTTTCTGGGTTTAGCGCTACTGGGCTGCTGCCCAAGCTGGCTGACTAATGGAGATCCTTCAAAACCCCGCTTGTTCATGATGTCACTCAGAGAGTGTCTGCCATCGGCAAGAAGAATATTTATTAGTCAGTAACTGATGTTCGCGGTGAAATGCTCTCATAAATGATAGAAAAAGCCCATTATTGGCGAGTGAGACGGTTGTCTGCCCAAGAGCCGCTGTTTTCTCCAGCGTGGGGTGCAGTTTAACCTTAAATTGTTTCCAGAAATGGAAACCCGGAGGGCGAAGTACTATACGGTCATGTGATACGGCTGATAGCTGATGGTCTCTCCGACCATGACGTTGGAAGATTCAATTGCAACAACATTATCTCGGGGGAACAAGACTTTGATGCCCCTACTAGTGAGGGATACAGACTTTTCTGATGCAGCTACAACACAAGCTGATACGCCAACGGCTCTAAGCCGACTAAAGGGCAGAAAGAGTGACCCGAACCTAACTCCATCACCGGCCACCCTAAAGGTGGATAACACTTGCAGAAAAAGTCTGCTCGAAAAATTATAAATACGATCTTAATCATACTTAAAGTAGGCGATGCTCACTGCCACAATTTTCAAGTATGGCCTTTGCCTTTGACATTGCTACAAGCACCCCACTAATCGTGCTGCTATTTACTAGTATATGTACTGCTTGTGTTCCTGGTCCATAGTACAATGTTGATCTTCTCGGAGCTCGATACATATGTCGATCAATCGTGATGAAGTATCTGGATGCCAAGGGCTAGTTGTGGACATTGGACAGTTTAAGAAGAGAGGCAGCTATCCTGAGTTTGCTCAGCGACCCAGTCACACTACTATCGATTTCAGCAGATATTGCAGTCTTATCGCCCAAGAAGATGTTCCTCGATCGTTTGATAGAACGATGTGTGCAATGGCTGCAATATACTGATGCAGGAGGTAAGTTTTATCACGGTGCTATAGTCCCGTCAGACCTCTACCTCGCAAGCGGCCACTGCCATTGAGTACGATGGCGATGTGCCAACTAAAGACTGCCTATCGATGTTATCCATCAAAAAGTAACAGTTCAGCGCGCTAGGTCTGGTCGGCCTTCTAAGAGCATGTGGCTGGGACGCCCGAACGTTGGCAGACAAGGGTCAACTCACTATGGCAGGGTCATGTCAATCCTAGTTGACACCCAATATATTAGCTCATATTGCGGTAAGTAGAAGGCCAGGTAGACATCGTATTGTTGTGCAGCCTTCGTAAGCTCGGGGTGGTCGGACGCGAGCCTTCGAGCTTGATGGATGTCTGTGCTTGGGTCAGTATACCACACTATTATCATCCATCCAAATCCGACTAAACTTCACAAACCAATTTAATGCTCTCACCAAAACACTAATATTTCAAAAATTGAAAATTGACAATGTATCTGTTCACACCATCTTTCTATTGTCTTCCGCAAAAGGCAATGGGGAATGAATGGCTGACATAACAGCCACCCCGGATCAGCACAGGAATGCCTGCATCCAACGTCATGTCACCTGCCCTGTCGTGTTCCTGGCCGTTCCTGGCGACTCCTCACTTCCCCTCTTCTTTCCTTTGAGCAAACTCCCTCCTCTTTTGATCATCCGATTCATTCGAATCTATCAAATGTTTTAAATTATCAATCGTTGCATCCAAATCTGTTTATCCCATCACTCCACTGATCTAGACCCGCTACCATGGGTGGAGACGTTCCCCGGCAAGCTCCCAGCGCCCTTCCCCAGACTCCCGCCGGCCCAGTCGGTCAACGCATCAAGAGCATCTACACCGACCGTCTCAAGCAATTCACCGCCACCGGACAGTACGAAGGCCAGAACCTCATCTCGTAAGTACATTCTCATTGTGGTCTTATTGCACACATTTCTCATTCTTCCGATCGTCTATCTTGCGTCCGAACTATACTAAAGATTTACTAGCAAGCTGAACGAGGCCGTCAATTCCGACGAAGACCATGTCAAGCTTTCGGTATACTCCGTCCCTGACCTTCAGCGCCCAACTTTCAAAGAGGCTACCTCCAATGAATTTAAACCTACCCACATCGGAGCATCGTTCGGGCCAAGCTGGTCCACTCATTGGTTCCGCATCCGCCTGACGGTCCCGGAGGACATGCGCAAAAAGGAACGCCTGGAGTTTCACTGGGATGCAAACAACGAGGGTCTAGTCTGGACGGAAGAGGGTCGACCACTTCAAGGTCTCACTGGTGGCAACGAGCGTATCGAGTGGATCATCCCCGATGCCTGGCGGGATGGGAAGGAACATACCTTCTACATCGAGATGGCCTGCAATGGCATGTTTGGAAATGCGCCTGGGGGTGATTCCATCCAGCCGCCCAACCCTAACAAATACTATACTTTGCACAAAGCTCAAATCACGGCCGTCAACCTAGAGGCACGGGCATTGTTCTACGACTTCTGGATTATTGGAGGTATGTTCGGACCAGTAACTTTAAGCAGCTTGTGCCGCTATTGGCTGCTAGGCGATAGACTATCCCGTCGTTGGTTACTGACTTGGTACACTAGATGCGGCCAGGGAATTCCCTGGTGATGGCTGGGAGTCGCATGAGGCCAATATGGTCGGCAATGCTATCATTGATGCGTTCATTGCTGGGGAAGGCAGCAATGAATCAATCAAGGAGGCACGCAAAATAGCCCAGAAGTACCTGGGTAGTAAAGTAGATTCTTCCCAAGTGTACGAGACCGACACGGAACCCATCGTCTACGCTATCGGGCATTGCCATATTGATACTTGCTGGTTGTGGCCCTGGGCGGAGACTAAGCGTAAGGTTGCCCGGTCCTGGTCAAACCAATGTGATTTGATGGACCGATACCCGGAGCATCGCTTCGCTTGCTCGCAGGCACAGCAGTTCAAGTGGCTCAAACAATACTATCCATCTGTCTTTGAACGCGTCAAACAGTGGGTTAAGAAAGGTCACTTCCAGCCTATCGGTGGCAGCTGGGTCGAGCATGACACCAATATGCCCAGCGGAGAGTCGCTGGTGAGACAGTTTCTCTACGGCCAACGCTTCTTTGAGAGAAACTTCGGTGAACGCTGTACAACCTTCTGGCTCCCGGATACCTTTGGCTACTCTACGCAGATACCTCAGATCTGTCGTCTAGCCGGTATGAGTCGCTTCCTCACCCAAAAGCTCAGTTGGAATAATATCAACAACTTCCCACACACCACATTCCTCTGGGTTGCACTCGATGGGAGCCAGGTTATGTGCCACATGCCACCAGCGGAGACATACACTGCGAGCGCTCACTTTGGTGACGTGAAGCGTAGCGTGACTCAACACAAGTCAATGGACAACGACAACACGTCACTCTTAGTATTCGGCAAGGGCGATGGTGGTGGCGGGCCAACCTTTGAACATCTGGAGAAGCTGCGCCGCTGCCGCGGTCTCAGTGACAAGGTTGGCTTGCTTCCTCGTGTCAAGATGGGAAATTCGGTCGATGAATTCTTCGCAAAGCTCGAGAAGAAGGTAGAACAAGGTACCCGCTTCGCAACGTGGTATGGTGAATTATATTTCGAACTACATCGGGGTACATATACCACGCAGGCCAACAACAAACGGGGAAACCGCAAGTCAGAGTTCTTGCTTAGGGAGATTGAATACCTTGCTACTCTCGCTACTCTTGAGCAGCCTGCCGACAAGTATAAGTACCCCAAGGGGGAAATTGACGAGATGTGGGAAGATGTACTTCTGTGCCAATTTCATGATTGCCTCCCCGGTAGCAGCATCGAGATGTGCTACGATGACTCCAAAGAGCTATACAAGAAGGTTTTCGAAATTGGCAACAAGGTTCGGAAGGAAGCCCTCCAAGCTCTTGGATTTGGCAGCAGCACCGCTAAGGGTCTTGTCGCAATCAACACATTGCCCTGGCCTCGCTCAGAAGTAGTCAAGGTCCCTGCTGATTTTACAACTGCGGGTGGCCCTAGGTACGCCATTGTCAGTGGTGAAAGTGGTCCTATCAAGGGCCAGCTTCCTACAGTTTCGAGCAGAGCGCCTGCTGTGACTGTTTCCGAGATCGAGCCCGGTGTTTTCCGTTTACAGAATGAAAAACTGAGGGTAGATGTGCACGACGGAGTCATCACATCGTTGTACGATCTGGAGGAAAAGCGCGAAATCGTTGCCAAGGGCGAAAAGGCTAATCAGCTTGTCATTTTCGACGATAAACCACTCTACTGGCAAGCGTGGGACGTTGAGGTCTTCCACCTCGAATCGAGGAAAGAGTTGCAATCCGGGAAGACTACTGTCGCTGAAAACGATCCATATCGTGTCAGCGTGGTCACTGAGACCCGCATAAGCGACAAGAGCTGGGTCAAGACGACTATCAGCCTGGCTGCTGCCGTTGGAGACCAGCCATCCTATGTTGAGATGGAAAGTGAAGTTGAATGGCGGGAGACTATGAAGTTCCTCAAGGTCGAATTCCCTGTCGACATCACGAACACACAAGCATCGTACGAGACTCAGTACGGAATCATCAATCGCCCTACTCATTACAACACCAGGTATTTCTACCCTTCTTTCCACATATGCAGGTGCTAATAGGCTACAGCTGGGACATGGCCAAGTTTGAAGTGTGCTGCCACAAGTGGGCAGATCTGTCTGAGCATGGCTACGGTGTCTCGATCCTCAATGATTCCAAGTATGGGTTTGCAACTTGCGGTAACATGATGCGCCTCTCCCTGCTTCGTGCCCCGAAGGCACCAGATGCTCATGCAGATATGGGCCATCATCGTATCCGTTACGCGATTCTCCCGCACGCAGGACCCCTGGACCATCGCACGATCCGCGCAGGGTACAGCTTTAACCATCCTCTTGCCTTGGAGCCCGCATCTGGTCAGGAGGCAAGCGATGCGTTTAAGTCTATCTCGCTGGACGGTTCCCCGTCACTCGTGTTGGACACAGTGAAGCGCGGTGAAGACGATGAAGACGTGTCTCGTGACGAGCTGCCACGGCGTGCCGGGAAGAGCGTCATCCTCCGCATCTACGAGTCCCTAGGTGGTAAGAGCCGTGGCACCATCAATACCAAGCTCCCCGTCAAGAAGGCATGGAAGTGCAATATCCTTGAGGATGACGAGACGAGCCTGGTCTTGTCCAAGAGTGATGCACAGACCACGAGCATTGATATCGAGCTGAGAGCCTTCGAGGTCGCGACATGCAGACTGCAGCTGTAGTCAGTCCCCATGCAGTGAAAGGGAAAATTGTCTGTAGTTCCTAACACCAAGTGACATATCTTTTGAGATGTATAGTCTAGCAGAGCAATGCCGATGCAATCTAGTAGTACAGAGGATATCACAGACAAATAGCGAAACCTAGCAAACACAGCGAACTCTTCGAACAAATATAATCAGTAGTTTTCCGCGCGCCACAGCTCCCTATCCAACCCAGCAAAGAACCTACCAACTCCAACCAACTCTCATGAAATCAAACGAAGTAATAAAATGATATATCAATCCCTCCCGTAAGTGATCTTCAACCTCTTCGTAGGCGGCCTATCCCCATCTGTCCCATCATCATCCCCCTTGTCCTTATTACTCGCCGCAGACTTCTTCTTATTCTTCGACGCCTGGCCCCCCTTCACACTATTCGCCGCAGACGATGCATCGCCGTTCCCAGGCTTGCCAGTAGATCCATTATACGTGGAATTCGGGGTCGCGGCATGCGACGGCGTCGTTTGAGCTGATGAAGGTGCGGGTGAATCCTAAACACAAACACAAAAAACCCGTCAGCTTACGCACATCCACACATCCACACAATCGAACACAAAGGGGACGGAAATAGAGAGAAAGGGAAGAAAAGTAATCCTACCCGCATAAAACTCGCGGAACTCCTCGAAAACACACGATCCGCGTCCGACACCGTCGCCTTTCGTCTCGCAGCGCCTCCTCCACCACTCATACTCGATGAGAGGGCAATGCCTGCTCCGCCGATCCCGGCCCCGCTGGATGAGCCCTTGATGTAGTTGTCGAAACCCTTGATGATGTTTCCGGCGGTGGTTTCTTCCAGGTAGGATTGTTCGAAGCGGTAGATTTGGTCTTCGAGTTGGGCCTGTCGTTTATTTGTGTTGGTTCGTGACACGGGGAAGTTGAAGGGGGGGATGGGGGGAGTGTCCGTACCATGCTCTTATCCATTAAACGCTTCTTCTGGAGTGTGTCGCGCAGTTCGCGGCGGAGTTTCTCGTAGTAGGGGAGGCCGCGGTTTGCGGTTGATGAAGCGGAGGAGTCGTTGGATTGGTTGGGGTTGGGATTTGAGGTGTTGTTTGAGGTTGTGTTGTTGTTGGAGTTGAAATTGGAGTTGGAGCTGGAATTGGCATTGTTGTTGTTTGGTGTGGAATTGGGCGCTGTGGAGTTGGTGGTTGTGGTGGAAGTTGGGCCTGCTGTACTGGTCGTTGTTGTTGCTGGTGCTGGGGCGCTTGATGCGGCCGGTGTTGCAGCGGCGGCGGCGGGTTCGGCCATTTTGGTGGTGGGCGACGTGATTGTAGTCGCGGGAAAGCGTCAATGATGGGGAGATTGAGATGGGGGGTCGGTTAGGTTAGATGCGAGCGCGCATTGAAACGAGTGTACTGGTGGAGGTGGTGTCGCGATCTTTAGCATCTAGAAGCGGAAGAGAAGTGGAAGTGAATGAATGGATGGATTGGATGATGATCGCCGCCAGATCTTATCGTTGGTGTTTGACTGGTTTGCATCCGCGTCACATTATCGCTCCGTCAACTTACGTACACCTGGGAGCTGCATCTCCCCATCTCCCTTGCTCTCTTTCCCTCTCTAACTTACCGGTGTGGCTTGCTGGCTTCTTTATCTGGAGAGAGGCTTGTTATATTTGCTACGCTGAAGCTCGCTGTACATATTGTACTTGACTTCGTCATCAACGACTATTCTACTTGTTGGACTTGCTACGGCCTGACTTCGCGATGGATCACTCAATGCATGGCATGATGGACATGGACCATGGTCATGATCATGGTGATATGGATATGGGTGATGGACAGTGCAGTATGAATGTGAGTGTCTTGTAGCTAATCTATAGTGGTTCGAGTGCAAGCGGTGCTGGGAAATGGAGCTCACCATTGCTTGCTACAACGTACTGCTCTCCTAGCTCGTCCGGCTAACGATGCTTGCTAGATGCTGTTCACCTGGTCTACGAAGAACCTCTGCATCGTCTTTCCCCAATGGCGCATTACTAGCACCTGGTCCCTTCTGGGTTCACTTATTGTCATCGTCCTTTTGACGGCCGGCTACGAGGGAATTCGACAGCTTACAAGGCGGTTCGAAGCAGCTCATGCTAGGAGGCTGAGTGCATATACTACGGTTGCTGTGGGAGGTACGTACATCTCAGCATCTATTATGTTTCCTGTATAATGCATGGCGGGGATATTGGAGTCATGGGTTCTTCCACATCTTCGAGCGCTGGTTATTGGTTTGGCCCAACCTTTGCTGGGATGAAGCACCTGACACCGTGAAGGCAGCGAGGTCCACGACGATTCTGCCACGGCCAATGTCCCTTCTAGCCAGACGCTGCCTGCCCCGAACACCGGCTCACCCCTAGTTGTAGGCAGGGATAGCCGGAGGACCGTCGAACAAAGAGGCAAGATCACCATGGCAGCATTGTATGCTGTGCAGGTATTCTATAGCTTTTTCATCATGTAAGACTTCTAATCACCCTCCTATCCACTCCCTCTTCGACTTGGACGAGTTCTAACTGTTCAGGCTGCTCTTCATGACGTACAATGGATTCGTCATGCTCGCAGTTGCCGTTGGTGCCTTTGTGGGATATTTGGCGTTTGGAGACAATACCTCTGCCAGCAAAACAGTTGCTTGTCATTAATGGATTGTAAGCACGAAGGCTTGCCTGAAGTTTTGGCGGGATCCGGGCATATTCTTAGCAGTAGCCTCGTTAGGTAGCTGTGGTCGTCTTGTCGTTTGGAAACAGCATCAGTTGCATACTCGTCTAATGAACATTCATGCGTTCACTTGCAAGCAGCGGATACTGCAATTAGGGGACTTCAACATCGCTGTCATCTCCAAACCCGAAGCTAAAACCGCCTCCTGCGGCGGTCTCACCTCCGTCTTGCTCTGGGTTTCCGTGCACAATTTCGTCCCATTTCCGTTTCTTCCCCTCGTTCTTCTTCTGCAGCTCTGCCTGCGCCTGTTCCAGTAGCTCAGGATGCGATTTCTGCATCTGCGCCACAAACCGTTCGTAGGGATTGTTCACGTCCTTCCTGAAACCTGAAATCTGGTCTGCCTTGTTAGACAAGAAGTCCAGCGCAGCGCTGAGGTGGGCACGGGGTATGAAGTTCTGAGTAATGGCAATAGCTGGCTCAATGTTGACGACCAAGTGCCACCAGCCCGAAGGAACGTGGAGAATCTCGCCTTCGTGACAAATCCCCTCGATGCAGCCTGGGCTACGTCGTGCCTCCGCGTGAAAACCGAAAAGCCACTCGGCAATGCTCAGAGGGGAAGTCACTTCACTCTGGTCGTCTGACACATAGACGCCCGGAGGCGGCGGGAGCTTCGAAGACGATGGGAACATGATCCAGTATTTTGAACCACGAACAACCGCATTCCAGGCGCTGGTAGCGTTCGGGTCCTTGTGGAAGGTACTTCCAGACCGCTCGGGTCCAATGATCAGCCACTGCCTGTCAGGGCGATCGTTCCCCAGCACGGAGAAGAAGTCCTCTCCAAAGCAACTGGGAGGCCAGTAAGTGGCGTCAGCCTCCTGGTCCGGCTGACCGACTTTGAGACTCATTTTTGATACAAAGGCCCGGTCGAACAGATAGAGGGGGCTCTCATCGGAGTTGTTGTGCATGTAATCAACATAAGTATGGAAAGGCCAGTCCACTGCCTCTGCGCGGAAAACAGCCTCGCCGTAGTGATCCAAAAGCATGTTTACGGACCAGTTCTTGTAAGCTGGCCATTGTTTCACAGGCTCAGTCAAGATGAAGGGCGTGTTGCTCCATTTTTCATTGAACTCCTTAAAAGAGAGATCGGGGAGACGAGCAATTTGGTTGCGGGCAGGGATATTCTTAATGTAAGGATCTAAAGATATATGGGCGCAGTGGAAGGGCCGGTGCAGGACATCCGAGAATAAATTCGAGCAGTCTAGGATGCACTCTTCCGACGGAGGAATGTTAAGATAAGTTGAGCGCCATGTTCCTTTCCATGAGAACGAGGCGGGAGGAGACCTGACTAAAGCGTTAGTGCAATGCTCCAGGCCGTCTAGCTATAATTCTACAAATGCGATGAGACAGTAGACTGCCACGTCCCAGGTATCAACAAGAATAAGCAGTCCCCTGGCAAGTAGATGTAGACAATAGCAATAATGTAAGAACAAAGATCTGTATCTCACCCGGTGAAAAGAGCTTTCCAGAGATCTTCGGCTCTGGTGAAAGCATAGAATGCCTTGCATGTCTGTCCTATATTTAACAGACTGGGACCATCGAGGTATTCGAGCAACATCAATATCGACTCATCCGGTAGGATGTTAAAAGTGCCAATTGCATGGCGCAGGTTCTCTGCGGCGAGCAAAGCATTGCCACTAGGCTTCACGCCCAGAGGATGGCCAGGAATTTCTTCATGGCCAGACAGATCCTCAACATCGGGCTCTGGATGCGAAGAGTAGCTATGGGCAGCTACTGCACCGCCGAGAGAACGAGCACAGTCCAAGGAATTGATATCCGGCATTTTCATGATTATTATTTGAAGAAAAAGAAAGAGACGGGCATTGAATTGTAGGAACTTTCCCAATTGGGTGGGGAACGACTAGACCGGTCACAGACCGGGCGGCGGTGGTGGTACAGACTAGTAATAAACAGCCCACACAACCAACGGCCAGGGCTGTCAGGCAGGGAAGATACGGGGGGTCTTATGCCCAACCCACCCATGAACACCGCTCCTGTGGACTTGCTAAGCGGCAATACACTCGTCCTACGCAGTAAAAGACTTGCCTCCTGGGCAACGAGAATATTACCATAGATTTCCCTCCGTAGTTCTGCCAGCGAATAAGGAAATAATGACAAAATTCCCACAAGGCAAGTACGTGGGTATGTTACCCGATAAGGTAGGCGGTGCGTATCGGCTAGGCTAAATTGGCGCTAAAAATCAAAAATTTCACCGCGACAAATGGAAAAATGGCAGACACAGGGAAGGAAAAGGGAAGAAGAGAAAAAAAAAAAAAAGTTCGCAGTGCTCGTCCCGCCGCTTCTGGTCCCCCCATTTTCCCACACCATCTTCGGTCATCCAACTTGAACTTCTTTTCTCTTCCCACCCCTACGACTTTTGAAGTCTTTGTGATATCTCTCATCCCCCGAGAGTTGTGCTACCAGGTTCGTTGCTCTCTCCCCAGTGTTTCTTTGCGCATTGCGCCCTCCCCCACCATCCTCGCCTATCGCTAACAAGCCTTTTCCAGTTTTACTCCCAAAACCCCACCGTCTTCTTCGATCACAGCATCTCGCCTGTGATCTTCTTTCAACAACACCGCAATCATGGCTTCTAACGACAAGGGTTTGGAGGAGATCCCCGAGGGTATGTGTTCCTATATCGTTTGCTTCATTTTTTTCACGGCAAATTTGTGGTTTATATCTCTCTACTTTGCTGGAGAATGGGGCTCGCTCTCAAGCCAGCAGAAGAAAGAGATAATCGCCACAACCCATCATCGAAATGTCCTTCGAAGAATTATGCTGACCAGAAATTTCACATCAATAGGACAGATCGAGACCAACTACGATGAGGTCACCGACTCCTTCGACTCCATGGACCTGAAGCCCGAGCTGCTTCGCGGTATGTGATACAAATTTTATCTTCGCCCTGGTGGGGTCTGTGCCAACATGTTCTGACGACGTCCAGGTGTCTACGCCTACGGTTTCGAGCGTCCCTCCGCTATCCAGCAGCGTGCCATCAAGCCCATCATTGCCGGTAGGTTTTCCCCGCACGGTCGCCCATAATTTGTGATGCTAACTAGAGCATCCCAGGCCACGATGTCATTGCCCAGGCTCAGTCTGGTACCGGAAAGACTGCCACTTTCTCCATCTCCGCTCTCCAGAAGATCGACCAGGAGCTCAAGGCCTGCCAGGCTCTGATTGTCGCTCCCACCCGTGAGTTGGCTCAGCAGATCCAGAAGGTCGTTGTCGCCATCGGTGACTTCATGAACATTGAGTGCCACGCCTGCATTGGTGGTACCAACGTCCGTGACGACATGAACGCCCTCCGCGCCGGCCCCCAGGTCGTTGTCGGTACCCCCGGTCGTATCCACGATATGATTGAGCGCCGTGTCCTCAAGACCGACCAGATGAAGCTCTTCATCCTCGACGAGGCTGATGAGATGCTTTCTGTAAGTCTATTTCAGATCGATCCCGAGAAGATGTGCCCTGGCTAACAACATAATCAGCGTGGTTTCACCGAGCAAATCTACGACATCTTCCAGCTCCTCCCCCAGTCCACCCAGGTCACCCTGCTGTCTGCTACCATGCCCCAGGATGTCCTTGAGGTCACCACCAAGTTCATGCGTGACCCCATCCGTATCCTGGTCAAGAAGCAGGAGCTTACCCTCGAGGGTATCAAGCAGTTCTACATTGCTGTCGAGAAGGAGGAGTGGAAGCTCGACACCCTCTCCGATCTCTACGAGACCGTCACCATCACCCAGGCCGTCATCTTCTGTAACACCCGCCGCAAGGTCGACTGGCTCACCGACAAGCTCACTGCCCGTGACTTCACCGTCTCTGCCATGCACGGTGACATGGAGCAGGGCCAGCGTGATGTTATCATGAAGGAGTTCCGTTCCGGATCTTCCCGTGTCCTGATCGCCACTGACCTTCTGGCCCGTGGTATCGATGTCCAGCAGGTCTCCCTGGTCATCAACTACGACCTTCCCGCCAACCGTGAGAACTACATCCACCGTATCGGTCGTGGTGGTCGTTTCGGTCGTAAGGGTGTTGCCATCAACTTCGTCACCGCTGACGATGTCCGCATGATGCGTGAGATTGAGCAGTTCTACAGCACCCAGATCGAGGAGATGCCCATGAACGTTGCTGGTAAGCAGGACTTGACCCACACTCTTACGATCTTTCCATTCATACTGACTCTGGCATCTAGACCTCATCTAAACTCCCTAATACCATCACCTAACGTCCCTCGATGCGGATTACGAATGCAGTTGCCAATAACGCTCCAAGGGTGAGCTGCGGTGGGAAAGACGTTTTGACATCGTTGCGCTTCTCTTGGTAAAGGAGAATCCTTCAAAAAGTGGCTTTCTGTGTCTCCAGCATTTTCTCTTTTAGCAGTGGCGAGCGGGAACCGTCTTAGTCTGCGTGTTTCCGTCTTGTTCTGTTTATGGTTTCCTTTGTCTGTTATTGCTTATGGAGATGCGACACGCTTGTGCGATTTTATTGCTGTAATTCATGGTTCTCTTCCGGAAACGCTTTTTCACACCTTTTTCCTTTGCTCTGTACCTAGCTCGCTCTCTGGTTGGTTAAGGATGCTGCGTTCATACTTGACCAAGAGGTCGGGCCAAAAATGTGATTAGTTCAATCAGGCTTTCTTTTCCTCGAGGCACTTTGGGTGGACGAAGATACGATTACGGCTCGGACTGGTTGTATACCTGTGTTCACTAGTATAGACAAGAGAGGTACATACCATTCCATTAGTTTGTTTTGAATAGTCAATCTTCAACCCTTGGATTTGTGGAAGGCGCTCCAACATGTAGGGACTCTACTCCGTATAGACACAGCCTAAGCATAGTATACTATGTATACCACCCTTCCATCCTCCATCCTCCACATCCTCCACAACACATCCCATCTCAACAACCACTATCCCCCACGCAACTCGATCCCAACTAAATAAAGAACCCACCAAAAACCAAATGAACAACCCACGCCGACAACCAAACGCCAACATCCCCCACCCAGCCACCTTCCTCTGGGCCCACGAGCTCCGACGCGAAAACATCCAACTCGTGAATCAATTCAACATCATCAGAACCGACCTCGCTGTTGCCAATGATACCATAGCGAATCTGAATCACAAGCTTGAACGTCTAGATTTACGAGCACGCGAAGAAAATGCTAAACTAGAGAATAGCCTCAAGGAACTTGAAGCTCGATTCGACACTAATCTACGAACTGGTATTGAGCGGGTTGAGGAACTTGAGAATGAGAATCGTCGGTTACGGGGTAGGATTGATGGGTTGGAGAGTCGTGCTCGTGAACAAGAGAGAATGGAGGAGGGTATTCGCGTGAGGGTGCTGGATGAGGTGAGAGAGATGTTGATGGAACGGGGAGGGAGTGGAGGGAGAGGGGATGTTGTCAAGGCTTGTTCTGCTGGGTCTGATGTTCTTGTTCCGGATTCCATGCCTATGGGTTCGGTTCCTGGTGTTGTCGGGAGGAGTGGGTTGTCGTCGACGCTTTCTGATACTACGTGGGGGACGCCTTCCTCGGTGGGTGAGGAGAAGACTGAGGAATATGGGTCGGATTTGGAGGGTGCTTTGAAGCAAGGTGGGAGATCGTTGGCTGATTATTTGGTTGCTGCTGAGGGGATGAGATGTGGATTGCGGGCACAGAGGGATGAGGGTGAGGTTGTCAGAGCTGTTGTACGGGGTCTCGATGATTCTGGCATCCAGGCTTTGATCGAGGAAGAGATGAACAACGCTGGGTGGTCTTGGAGTGCTTTGAGGGATGTCATGCTGAAGGTTACTGAGGACAGGGAAATGCCTATACAAGAGCCAGTCAAGGAAAGCGAAACGCGTAATGGAAATGACAAACTCGAGTCGACAAGTGTTTCGCAGGTCCAGCGCAAAAGGCCGAGAACGAGAAGGTCCATACCCATTGTACCAGCTGATGAAGAGGACGAACGCATTGTTATGGAAATGTACCGCCGTTGAGGGACCAACTTACTTTTCATTCCAGATAGTCTATATTGGAAGAGAACCAGGGTATGTATATACAGTGTCTATCTGATACATATATCTTGTTCAAGACAGCCAGCATTTAGGTTTCACTGTACCGGTATCTACCCTCGCGGTCTTTGACCTCGACCTCAATGCGACCCTCCTCGAGCTCCTTGCCGTCATACTCAATGGACGCCTTCATGACATCGCCAGACTTGACCTGACCAACACCCTTAGGAGTACCAGTCAGGACAAGGTCACCCTTCTCCAGAGTCATGACACGGGAGATCTCCGCCAGAAGTCTGGGGATGCGGTAAAGCATCAGACCGGTGGAGTCGGCCTGGCGCATCTGCGATCCAACGCTCAAGCGGAGGAAAGCATTGTGAGGATCAGGAAGACGCGACTTGGTGATCTCCTGAGAGACAGGCAGGAAGGTATCGAAGCCCTTGGCGATCGTCCACGGGAGGCCCTTCTTCTTTGCTTCTTCTTGAACGTTGCGAGCGGTCATGTCAATACCGAGGAGGTAGCCTATATTCACAATAAAATGCCATATGGTTAGCTCATTGATACTCCTTGTCATCTGCAAAGAGAATAACTGCACAGGGTCATGACTGACTATGAATCGCATCCAAAGCACCCTTATCGTCATTCGGGTCCAGATCCCGAACGGTCTTGCCCATCACCAACGCCAATTCGACCTCATAGTGCAGGTTGGTTCCCTGAGGACGCAGCACAGGACCTTCGCCGGGGCAGAGGATAGCGGAAGCGGGCTTCAAGAAGAAAAAGGGCTGCTTGGGCTTGGTGTTGTTCAGCTCTGTGATGTGGTCGCTGCGGTTGACAGACTGCGTTAGCGGGACCTCGTCATGCGGAGATGTGGTAGGATAGAACATACGCATAGTTTCTGCCGATGCAGATAACCTTTCTGCAGTTGGCCCTGATCGCGGAGGCCATTATGAAGTGTTCAATTCTTGAGGATGGAGGGGAAAGAAGAATAGTTGAGGGGGTGGGAATGGAATGTAGAGGCAATGAGGCCTGGCGGATAATAATATAATCGGCCAGTCGGAGCTCGGCCGATGCGACGCACGGAAAGGTGCTCCGCGCGCTGCGTGCGGAGAGGCTCGGATTCTCCGAGATTCGGAGGGTCGAGCCGGATGATTGGGGATGATAAGAGGGTTGTGTGGGGAAGTAAGTGGGATTGCGATAATGGCATTTACTCTATGGTCTAATGGGATTTTAAAAAATATGTGTAGACAGTTGTTTGTAGGGAATTGTGGGTAAAGATCGTGATGAGCTGAGAATGTTTTGTTATTCTCGTTGCTCCTTACGTCACCCGCTCAATTCCTGAAGGGTGTTCTTATCACTGCATGTTAGCTACATTCATCACACTGCGTCTGTACATAATCATCTGAATCAAACCTGAAAAACAGAGCCTCTTTTCAACTTCGTCTATCGTATTGTTGCAGTATTCCACCAGATTTCCCAGTGATCCGAACCAAGACCGCCATGCAAGTAGCTGAGATCCTCTCCGATCTGACATCCCTACGCGTCTGTGTATGTGCCTTTGCTATTAACCCACTGAGCCTATATGTATACTACGGACCAATATAAGCACTTTTCTACAAACAGAACATCCTTAGTACCTCTCATCAAAGAAACCTCAATTAATGATTAAGTACAGGACCACCATGACGCCCTCGCTCTCGTTACCGTCAATGAGCGTATACCCCAAACCACAGACCAACTAAACCTCAAAGCAACAAACACAGACCTATCAGACTCTGGATTAGATTCAGGAAGCTACGAAAACGAGGATCTTTGTCGCGCAAAAGAACTCGTCGACTTGCACTACGAGTTCAAGGCCCGTCATGCGCTAGGCACGGTTGATGAGGAACTCTCGCGTGCAAGGGAGGAAGTAGCCCGAGTGCTGAGGGAACTTAGCTAGGTATGGAGAAGTACTACCTTGGTTCTAGGTTGTTTGTGAATTCTTTTTTTTCTCTTATGTATATCGATGGTTAATTCGCGCTGGCGTCATCAGCGATGTTTTGTATGGTATTGTTGCAAAGAACTAATATGCATGATTGACGTTCCGAAGGTGCCATGACTTCTAGAATGCTACTCCTGGTAGGAAGCCTTATGGATTTATCACTGGGTAGGGTCACTACTTATGTAGATTGCCATCTCTGTCTGCAGTATTAAGGTTGGCTTGGTTTTTCTGGCCTGCAGAATGTTCACTTAAAGATGGCTACTGTGCTTGCTTCTATGAAAACGAGTATTGAGGATCTAATACCCTTCTTTATTCTGTATACCATTCTCAAACTATCGAGTTTGTTGGTATTCCCGCACAATCTCTTCGCCAGGTGTTCATAATCCCGGCCGGGGTTCAGCAGGATATTGTCTAATGGGCTGGTATTCACGCCTGACAGATAGTCCAAAAACCATCCAGATCTCCAAAATGCAACACCCTTCAGGCAGTTCTTTAGCAGACTAGTTGACGCAGTTTAACCAAGGATCACATACATCCGGAAGGCCCGGACCAAATGGCCCAGTAAAGCCTTTCGCAGTAGCCTCCTAAGCATCCTGGTTGTCACGCTTGACGGATGACTCGGCACCAGTCAGATCCCTGCCAGAACCTTTCCCTGATTCATAGTTAGCAAGCGCTAATTAATCATACTTGGCAAGGGGCCTTATACAAGAGAACTTGTTACATCCTTTTCACGGATCTATTATCAGCAATTTAATTATTATCGTATCGAGGGATCTCATACACCTAGAACGCCGGTTTTAGGCGAGGCATTTTCTGCAGTAGCCTCCTGGGTATCCTGGTTGTCACGTTTGGAGTTTTGACCCAAGAGATCCTATCAACGATCAGCAAGTAGTAGAGAGACAACTTTTTGCAGTAACCAGGGAGCGATCAGGAATATTTCTATGTTCCAATAACTCACAGCAGGTAGGGCCAGAGCCGCACCGACCAGGACGAGATTGATCAGGGTGTATCTCATTTTGAAGGACAAACGTTTGTCAGAGACAAGAGAGATCAAAGATGGATAAACAAAGATTCTTTATCTAATTGAGGGACTTTGTTCTGTCAGAGAGACTGATGAAAGGTGCCTTTGAACTGGGGCCCCTCGCACTGGGTTTTATACATTGGTCAACTCGACTTAAGGTCTTCTAGTCATCATTTACGGCGGTCATCCCCACATGGTCTCTGGTTACAGTAACACGTCTTTCAATCAATCAGAGGAAAGATATGGTTGGCTGAACTGAAAGATCTTCACTTTGGGTAAGACTTTGCAGTAGTCCAATACAGAAAGACGCCTTGCATTGTCGAAGAATGTAGACTTATGTGGAAAGCCGTCAGCTTCTGGGCCAGGTCACAGGAGAAGGGCGTAGTAAGGCTGCGTAGCATCAGTCACCGCCGGTCATCTCAATCAACTATAGCACACAGTGGTTACACTGCGTTGGACTAAGTCTGGGCAATCAATGGTTAAGTCTACATTCGCTTAAGAGCTAAAAGAGCAGAAAGTCGGTTTAGCTGATCTATCACCTGCTAGTTGAAGCAACTCCTGACGAGTCAGTACTAAAGGAGTGAAAATGTAATATTTTTTGGGGGTTTTTCTTTCTTTTCTTTTTTGCAATTTTGGGGGGAGTGGTTTGGTTGAATCAAGTTTCGAAAGTAATAATCATCTGTTTTTGCTTGTTTCCTGTGTCCTAGTTATCCCCTTCCTTTTTTTTTATCTCGGGAATACGGGAAGATAGTCAACTTGATCATGCATAAGCAAATCCTCCCAAAGCCAGTACAAGCCATCAGATTGGAGATTGTTCAGAAATAATTGCTCACACGAATATCGTCCACAGAGTAGCGCCCCCGAAGCTGTACACACTGAAGTAAGGTGAGATCAGCACATACAGTGTCCCCTGGATAATCCCGAGCCGTCGTGCTTCCGTGAAAGTAGAGAATTATCAGATAACTTTCTCCCACAGGGCTCATGAGTCAATAGAGTACTACATCTTCTTGGAATGCCATTCGGAGATACTCTACTAACCAGACCCCTCAGTACCTACCGTTACTCTGCAATCTCAAGTTCAGAGTCGTCGGTGATATTCTTGCAATGGCCTCGCCAAAATACCAGGAATTGCCTGAAGATGATGAGCGAGGAGGTCTGTTGGATCAGACAGATGCAGTTCATTCACGCCCTGGCCGAACCCCCTTCTCGAAATATCTATATTCCGTCATATTGGGAATCAGCCTTTCATTCAATATATATGGACTACTCAACATGATCCAAGGTTCCAAAGATATCTGCATTCCAAATCCTATATTCTGTCAGTTATCCCCCCTACTGGCTTCTGGGTCATTCAAGGTGAGGACCATCCTATCTAGTACCTATATGCTGATTGTACGGAGCAGCGCCGGCAAATCGGATCATAGATTATAAAACGGTGACCTTTAACAGCGGCTTTGTGTCTAGGACCCCGTACATGGGCCCTCCTAGTGACGCCTATGATAAAGCGTGGGAGGACTTGTATAACTGTATGATAACACCTTGCCCTCTGCCCACAATTCCCGGTTGAAACACACTTGCCAACGCTAGCTTCGTTTCCTTTGAGAATAGATGGCATTATTAAGATCCCACAGTCCGATGCGGCCAATCTAATCAACCATACTCTACCACTTGCCTCTGAGCCAGGCATGTATGTGATTGGACTTGATGTTTTTCATCAACTTCATTGTCTGGTATGTGAGATCTTCTTTCTTTCTTTCTTTCTTTCTTTCTTTTCTTTCTTTTCTTTCTTTTCTTTCTTTTCTTTCTTTTCTTTCTTTTCTTTCTTTTCTTTCTTTTCTTTCTTTTCTTTCTTTTCTTTCTTTTCTTTCTTCCCCTTGAACAGGTATACAGATCCACTCACCCCTTCCTACTAGCACCACCTTCATAAAAAGGCCTGGGGTCATGACATGGGCCTCAACATGAGTGACCCTGAAGCGGTGAAAAATTTTTGGATCCATCTCGACCATTGTTCTGATTCCATCCGCCAGAGTCTCATGTGCAGCTCGGATGTATCAACCATCCACTGGCGGTGGAATGAGAGTATACCGCGATGGCAGGCAGAGAGCAGGATCGTACATACCTGCCGCGACTTTGAAGCTATACGGAACTGGGCCTTTGAGGAACGGCCGGAGCTGTGGACTTCGAAACGTGGGTGCCGGATCCATTGCGAGGAGAGGTATGAAGGGCAGACTTGGATTAAATAGATGGCCGAACCACATATAACATATAACTATTGAATATTGCTCCAGTACTATAAACTATTCAAACAAACACCGTAGTAGCCACCCGGTCTTCCTCCTGAAAGGATCTTCTCGAGGTTCTATATAAGATCCTGGATAGATATGATCAACCCTGCCCTTGTCTCTCCAATGTCCTGAGATGAACTTCCAGCAAGTTTTCAGTGGCAGTACTTGAAAATTGAAGGAGCGAGTCGGCTGGTACTTTAAATAGTCAAGTACAGTATGAGAGGTATTTCCTATAACATTGGTACTTCCCAGAAAGGCAAGATTGAAGCTATCATCGGTCCGACTGCGACTCCGGCCTTCGGGCATCGACAAACACCCAACCCGCAGTTTCGTGGCTGGCTCAACACCGCAGCTGTTCACGCGCCGGTCGCTGTACCTATTGTCGACTCTTCACTTGCTGTTGGTTCTCTCGAACTAGGACTAGAAACCATGGCGACAAGTGTGGATGCCAAGCTGCTGAAGCAGACCAAATTCCCTCCGGAATTCAGCCGGAAGGTGGACATGACCAAGGTCAACATCGAGGTGATGAAGAAGTGCGTTGCAAAAGCCCCAGCTAAGTCTCTTATCGCGAGGTGCTGTTATCACCCGGGTCTGGAACTAACACTTTAAATCATTGCAGATGGATTGCTGGAAAGATCTCCGAGATCCTGGGAAATGAAGATGACGTCGTTATTGAGCTTTGCTTTAACCTTTTGGAAGGGTCGCGGTTTGTATGTACGACCTTTTACCTTTTGCCTTCCATGCTGATTTGCTATGTTTTACCTGGGGTTCAGCCATCCAAGCTAACTGGTCTCACTTTGCATTATCTTAGCCCGATATCAAGTCCCTGCAGATTCAGCTCACCGGATTTCTCGATAAAGATACTGGCAAGTTTTGCAAGGAGCTGTGGTCGCTATGTTTGAGTGCCCAGGAAAACCCCCAGGGTGTACCCAAGGAGTTGCTGGAGGCGAAGAAACTGGAGCTTATCCAAGAGAAGGTGGGATATTTTACGGATGTCCGGGTTGCTGGTCTCGCGCTGACGCCCTCGTTATCACTAGATCGAAGCGGAAAGAGCCGCCGAGGAAGCTCGCAAACAGAAGGAACAGGAGCGCGCGCGAGAGCGAGAACTTGAAGACCTTCGACGCAGAGAAAGATCTGAGCGCTCAAGGGGAGGAAGAAGAGGCGGTGGCCGCGGTGGTCGAGACTTTGATAGACGTCGGTCGCCTCCGCGACAGCGCAGCCGTGACCGTTTCCGAGGTCCGCCTGGCAGACGAGAGTTCGACTCCTACGTGCCCTCAGGCTCTCGTCGAGGCCGTCGGCCATCCCGTTCGCCCAGCCGCTCTCGCTCTCGCTCCGTCTCTTCCTCGCGCTCACCTCCACCACGTCGGCGCCATCCTGGTAACGACCGGAACCGACGACGTCGGTCAATTAGCGGCTCTGTCTCCCCGGACCGCGGCGATCGCAGGAGGCCCAGGAGACGCAGCCCTGATTACGGTGATCGTGCAAGATCCAATACCCGCAGTGAATCATCACGCTCACGTAGTCCCAGAAGAGACCGACGGAGACGGAGATCCGTTTCTTCCCGCAGTGCATCGCGTTCACCTGTCCCCAGAGACCGACGCAGGAGAAGAGGTTCTTCGGCATCAAGGTCCCGTTCGAGGTCGCAAGGGTCGGATGGTAGCGGCACCAGACGCAGAGGATCATCGCCTTACTCTTCACGAGATGATAAGAAAGAATCCACCGCTGATATTGCAAAGGCCCGCAAGTCCCGTGACGACCGTCGCTTGAGTCGCAGCAGAGAGCGCAATGACGCCCGCAGACGCCGGTACTCATCCCAGAGTGTCAGCCGCAGCCGCAGTCGAGGCCGTTCCCGCAGCGCCAGCCAGGATTCCCGCAGTCGGAGTCGGAGTCGCAGCCGTAGCCACAGCCGCATGAGGGATAGGAAGCGTCGTCGGTCCATTGAGAGATATGCCCCAGTTGCACGGAGACGGCGCAACACGTCCTCCGTATCCGTCCCCAGTGATAAGCGAAAGAGGATGGCTGATGAAGACGAGGATGCCGCCAGACGATCACCACCGCCGGCTGAGAAGCCAAGCTCGAGCGACCACGAGATGAAGGATGCCACTGAGGTGGGTGAATGATTTCTAAGGGTCCTCTTCACACAAAATCTATGATTTCCTAAGTTCGTTCAATGCCCACAACTCTGCTCTGCCCCTCTCACTCTAAAGACCTAAACTAACCACCTAATTGCAGACTGCTGTTCCCTCCAATAACGCAGCTCGTGTACGCATCTCCAGCTCCGAACTACGCGAGAAGCTGCTCCGCGAGAAGATCATCGCGATGCGCCGGACCGCCTCGAGCGATAAGGTAGGTAGCTCTACATCTTCAAGGTAGTTCTCATGTCCTACCGTTCAGGGCACACTCAGCTTCACCTACATAAACCACATACCAAAGCCCCACTAAAGAGCGAAGGATTGGAGGATTCCGCAACTCAATATTTAGCGATCTATTCACACGTGGTAATGTCACTATAAACAATAAACAAAAAAGAGAGTTTGCATCCTATGCCTGTCTCAGCAATATCTCCGTCAATAGTCCAACTACCCCCTGTACCATCATACTTTAATTTATTTTCCTTCAAAGTTCAGACTACGCAATCCCAGTTCCGCGGAACGAACAGCAAAGTTTGCTCGGCAAGTGGATTAGTAGATACTAGATAGTCTCCGTCCCAAATATCAGTCCGGGGAGGGAACCACTACTAGCGCACTTGATTTAAACAAAGTTTACCCGGCATGCGACCGTTTTCGGGACATTCTCCACAAGGCTAGGTTGACTATTGAATTTTGGGTTGATCGACTATTGAGACTATTGTGTGTCGGTTTATTTAGACCGTTGAGCCGTTGGTATAGCAGATGCTCAGTTATTGGGGAGATCTTAATATGTGGTTGGTTGTGGTTAGCTGGGGAGGGGAGGTGGTGTGAGTATGCCCCTACTCTATGTGCTGAAGAGTCAGGGGAGGTGGGGGTAGTATACAGGCTATGTCTCGCTCCTACATGAAGTATGCATTCAATGGGTATCTAGATCGATTCAGGAGATAGATGCTAGATTGCTAATAGAGCTACAACGGAATTACACTGTAGTTACAGACTCATGACTGAGGAGGCTATCTAATTCAGGTATTCACCAGTTGGCCTTGAACCAGGGAAGTTGATAACATCTATAACACCACTTCACATAATGAGCGTGTCTAAACTCCACTCTAAAAAGATACATGTGCACAGAAAAATCCAAAACAAACAATATCCTTCCCCTCGTAATCGTATCCCATCCATCCCACCCATCCCTCCCCCTTAACCTCGAGACGAACAATCCATACTAACAGCCCCCTATACCCCAACTGCCACCATCGTTAGCACAGACACCAAA
Organism: Aspergillus neoniger CBS 115656; assembly: GCF_003184625.1. Lineage (NCBI taxonomy): Eukaryota > Fungi > Ascomycota > Eurotiomycetes > Eurotiales > Aspergillaceae > Aspergillus > Aspergillus neoniger. The sequence continues at coordinate 514,056 of NW_020291139.1, read as the reverse complement.
CTACGTACTACTGACCCAACGATTAAAATCCATTCAAAGGCTCACAATAAATAATACCTGACTACTATAACCTATCTTAAGCACTGAATCCACCTACAAAGACAGCACTGCAGATCACCAACAACACACCGAGTGTATACAAAGTACTACGTATAAGATCATCTCGATAAGAGCTTAAAACATACATTACCCACAACAGTACTCCATAACCCCCCACTGTATACTCGTCCCGTATAATGGATGACGTCCTCCCCATCCCGTCGTCTCCATTCTCCTCCCACCATGCTAACCAAGTAACTACTTACTTCTCGTACGCATAAGCTCCAACTCATCATCATCTCTCTTCGTCAGCTTACCCACTGCCGTGCCGCTGTCGTGACGTACATCATCTCCCGTCCTTAGCCGCTTGATGATGTAGTGACAGCTGCGTGGCTGTGTCGTGCTCTCTAATTGTGATCGACTGGGTTCGTGTTTAGCTCAGACCCTGTCAGCTGAGTGGGATGAGTAGGCTTGGTTCTGGAAGCCTTGATGAGTAAAGGTAAATAGACTAGCTAACTAACAGGCAGGGATTCGAATTAGAGGGGTGTTCGTTCGTTCGTTGGTATGGCTCTAATCACGATTGACGGGATCGTCGGAGGACAGGGGAACTGTCTTACTAAGAACGAGGATTGTCTCCTGCATTACTGCTTTGGGAGATTGGGGCAGATGGGGGCCACACGTGTTGTTAGTAAGATGAAGATGCTAAGAAAGTAGTAAGATCTACAGAGTATTTTGGGATGGAGATACGTTGGTTTGGCATATCGGATCGAGATTAAGAGAAATGAAGAAATAAAACATTCAGGACGAGGTTGGCTTTCGCACAATCCTCCATCATAAGTACTGTACAGGTATTCAAATAACACATCATTGCATCGGCAAAGCGAATGGACTCCATTGGAGGGAAAGGTGGGATAGTATCAAACAATCAAGCCAGAAAATAAAGATTTGTACCTGCTTCGCCGCTATAGACATCCTGCTCCCCTGGCCTTGTACAAATTCGAGCAGATATTCAAGACAATCTTCACAATAATAAGAATTAGAAAATTAGGTATATACAGGAGGACTATTCACCATTGATGCCGTTGCTATCGTCGTAACTTGTAGGCTGCTGTTGGAAGCTTACCAGTCGCAAGCCGAAACGCTCACAGTAGCGGTGACGGTGACAGTAACCACCTCAGTCTCGGAGCCGGAGCCAGAGCCGGAGCCGGAACCAGCGACGGGAGCGGTGGTGATCTGAGGAGAGGAACCACCCTCAGTGACCGAGGTGGCAGCGGGGACAGGAGTCACGGTCTCGGTAGCGACAGGGACGACAGTCTGGCCGGTGATGGTGTCGCAGGGAGTGGTGGAGGCTCCAGCGCTGGCGCCCTCGGGGACACTAGCGGTGGGAACAGCAGGGACGCTAGCAGCGCCGGAGGGGACGACACCACCGCTGGGGGCGGGGGAGCCACCGCTGGGAGCGTTGCCAGAGCCAGACTGAGCAGGAGCGGCAGGGGTCTCGGAGGGGCTGGCACCGCTAGGGGCACCAGGGGCACCAGACTCAGCAGGGACACTGGGAGCGGAACCGCCCTCAGTCATGGTAGCAACGGGAACGACAGTCTGACCGGTGAGAGTGTCGCAGGGGGTGGTGGAAGCACCAGCGCTGGCACCCTCGGGGACACTGGCGGTGGGAACGGCAGGGACGCTAGCAGCACCGGAGGGAACGACACCGCCGCTGGGGGCAGGGGCACCACCGGACTGAGCGGGAGCAGAGGGAACAACACCACCGCTAGGAGCAGGGGCACCACCGGAGGGAGCACCAGGGGCACCGGACTGAGCAGGGGCGCTGGGGGCAGAGCCACCCTCGGTCATGGTAGCAACGGGAACAACAGTCTGACCGGTGAGAGTGTCGCAGGGGGTGGTGGAAGCACCAGCGCTGGCACCTTCAGGGACGCTAGCAGTGGGAACGGCAGGGACGCTAGCGGTAGGAACAGCAGGGACGGAGCCGGAGGGGACAGAGGGAACGCTACCAGAGGGAGCAGCACCTCCAGAGCCAGAGCCAGAGCCAGAGCCAGAGCCAGAGCCAGAGCCAGAGCCAGAGCCAGAGCCAGAGCCAGAGCCAGAGCCAGAGCCAGAGCC